>NW_025056779.1:0-11132 GCF_019279795.1 Protopterus annectens | reverse complement strand
TATCAATTACATAGCCCTAAATAACATAACAATCAGCGTGTACTAGTGGGGTAAAAAATTTTATACCTTTGGCTTAAAAAAAAGCTTTCAAAAAACATGGGAAAAAAAAAAGTTAATATGCCAATTTACATCTACAAGTCTGTCCTTCCTTTATATATTACATTGCCCTATAGCTTATGTAGTACATATATACCTCTTAAGCTTTCCACATGGGACAGTATATGCCAAGTAATAACACATGCAAATACACAAGTACAGAGAAAACCTACACATCAGGTGGACTTCTATAACTGTCAAAGTGCACTGTGGACTGATGTATTACTTTGCTATTGACATAATCATGTTGATGATACATCTGTGAGGGATTACGCAACAGTAATTACATTTTGTGACAGTATGACACTTGAGAGACATGTATGTGTACAATACAGACAGTACACAACTATCATGCCTTGCTTGGCAGGCATGGGGATAGAACTTCAGAAAACTTTCACAGATACTCCAGGCATACACTCATAACCAGATTACACATTTTATTTATTTTATTTACTTTTATTATTATTGTACTTTTTGCCTATATTTTACAAAGTATTATCACATTTCTGGTCAATGATGTTAACAGTCTGTTACATCTGAACACACAAATCATTTACTCATAATAAGGGCTACCGCACCCATTTACCAGTATTTCCTTTGGAGAGAACATCTGTCATCAATACATAACTGATTCAGTAATACTAGATGACTCTGTATTCAAACCTTGGTCTCTGTGTGGCAAAATTTATTGCATATAGAGCATTTAACAAACTGAGATACTGAATGACTTCTGACTACTGAGTGACTGATATTTTCCTACAGCTCACCTGGAAACAAGATGTGATGCCCGTGCACTGGCCCAGCAATCAAGGAGCCGTAATCCTCACCACTAACACCAGTGAGGGGTGTCCATATAGGGAAAGAATAATAAATACATACACAGTAAAATACAATTTCCCTTAAGAACAAATAGAGATCACAGTCAGTCTGGGGCTGATTTCTCCCTTTCTCTCCAGGTCCCCAAAAAGACTCCCCACTGGCACAGCTATAGGGTCCAGATATCAGCCTAGTGGAAAAGCTAAAACCTCCAGCACCCTCTCTGTCCAACCAGTGCTTCATGTCTCTGCCCAAGTAGCTGACACACACACACACACTTTGAGATTAGAGTTTATATAACCACACAGACACTCCGGGGGAAGGCTGGCACAGGTACTCCAGCTGTGCTACTTTTCTGCCTAGTCTAAAAGATAGTACCAGCTGCCACCACCCACTAATATTTATCAGCTACACAAAGGCCCCTAAAAGAGTATCCAATTGTTACTGTGCAATATTATTATCCAAATGGTAAGTGTGACTGAACAGTCAAGACTTATTACAGTGGCTTGGAGCAGTATCACTATATACAGGCAATGTATTCTTAGAACTTAAATTATCTCTACACAAACAGCCACAGTTAAAAGGTTTAAAAATGTTTAATAATAAATATTAAAAACACAAGACAATACTTCTTACTAAACAGTGCTAGTCAAGAGTTCAGAGATCACACAGAAATACTTAAAATAATACAGTAGCAAAAGTTCTGACATCACAGAATGCAAACTAGTCTAATCTTCCTATTCCTTAGCTATATCTAAGAGAAAACACAGTTCTAAAATAAACTTATATAAAGAGCAAGACAGTGCTGGTGATGTTGGATATTCTCAAGACAAATGCTCTGAGCTCTCTGATTCTCTCTCTTTAAATTGATAACACAGAGCTGTTTCACATGACATTATTCTTCACACTTCTGTGGTGTTCCCAGGCTAGCAGAAACTGCATTTACATTCTTTACACCTGGTCAGAAACCAGAGCAATAAAGGACATTTCTACATACAAATTCTAGCCAATAACTCTGGTCTTAAAACAATAAGCAGGGTGCCTCCCTCTAGACATATCAGGTCCAACTTTTGATATCAAAGCAGTCATGAAATGCTTGACTTAGCTTTCTTTCAGCAGAGTGCACTGTTACATTTTTGCAGTTCAATATCCAATGCAGTCTTTTCACATTTAAGAGAGCAAGCCTGTGGCTTACATTAATATTTAGAAATTACAGAATTATTTACAAAATTCTATCTGGCTATGCTGGCACCCTTCACCTATCTTCACACAAGATATGACCTGGTAATAGTAACAGTTTTATACTTGCCTGCAGTGACAGTTGAGCACACATGCATGAGATTCATGCATGACAGAGATACTAGGTATACTATACATTATGACATAGAATGCAGGTGTAAACAGTATATTGTTAATGGGTAGAAATATCTGTGAAGTGTACAAACCATATCAGAATATTGGGTTTGCTACCTCACCCATATACAGTTGCAGATAGTATATTTGCAGTCAACTGCTATTGCACTGTTATACTTGCCTGCAGCACCGTACCTCGGAGCCTGAATGCATATAGCTGAAATGCAATGGTTAACACAAGACAATCCTGACATACACAATATAACTTGGGTGTTATTGCTACTGCTTCATATGTTATTGCAGAACAGGTGTCATACTTCATTTCTTGTACTACAGCTATGAATCTACAGTTATTGCATAATACGCTTTATTAGCTATAGCTTGAGGCAGGTAGATGTATTCTTTCATATTTGTATTTCATAGCACTTGTAATAATCAATTTCATGTATTTTATTTATTTTACATTTGTTTTACATTTGTTGACCGGGCTAGTCCAGCTGGATTTGTGTCCATTTTCAGTGGAGGCCCGAGGAGAAAAAAGTTCCAAGGATACAAACAAGATAATAAATATGACATTTACAAAGGCAATAAACAAGAATGCAGTGATTTTAGTACAGGTAATACAAGTGTAAAAGAAGACAAGTAAAACACTAAGTAAAGGCTGGGCATTAGCTGCTTTCTGTGCAAAGTTAGGGTGTTATATAAAGTTCAATATATAATACATAGTTGTTAAACCCAGAAATATATAATTGGTATATATATAGTTATTTTTTAACCAGGGAGCTATTGCTATTTTGTAGCCCAGACAGAATATCAGTGATGACTAGAGAATTATAATAGTGAAAGCATTTGAAAGCATTAGTCAGGATTGGTGCCAAGACATAAAATGAATTTGTTCAGATGTGTATTAGGAGTTGTTTTGAAGTGGAAGAGGCCAAGAGGAGATGTGTGAGGGAAGTATTGGTTCTAAATTTTATCAACTGAGTTGGAGAACAGGTGATTCCCTGCAAGAGTTAGTAGTTTTAGTAGTAAAAGTTAACTTGTAACTTCTGAAGAACGAAGTTGTTTCTAGGTTATTATAGGGAGTTAGGAGGCTGCTAAGAGCAGGTGTTTTGATGGTTGATATATAGGATTTTATGTGCTATTAGGAGTTGTTGATAAATAAGCTTATTAGGAAGTTCTAGGCCAGTGTAAATGTTTTAAATTTATACAGTGGTGAGTTCTAGGATTGAGATGTTGTAGCAAATCGAGCAACACATGGTAAGATGTGTCAGTTTCTGAGGTTGGCTTTTAGAGAGATTTTAGTGTGTCAGAGTGGAAGCATACAAAAGGGTGGGAGATAAGATGTGATTGGGCTATGGGTGGTCCGAGCTTCAGGTGTGAGGAAGGGCTTTATTCTGCACAGTGAACCATCTATTAACTGCTTTGTTTGTGTTATTGATATGATAATCATTGTTAAGATTATTATCAATGGTAACACCAAGCAGTTTAGTTGTAGGGTCTGGTGAAATGTGGGAATTATCACTTGTAGTAATAGTGAAGTTTAGTTGAGTAGATTTGTGGGTAGGTGTGAAAAAGAGTAATAGCTTGCTTTTTTTGGGTTCAGAAGAAGACATTCATTTGAGAAAACCATCGGTTCAATGAAGCTGAGAAGGTTGTTTGTGAGTTCGGAGTCTTGTTTGAGAGGAAGCTGTACAAATAATGGTAGAATCATCAGCATATTGTATACAGGTAGTGTTTTGAATAGAGGATTGAGATCAGTTAATAAAATATAGAAATAAAAGTGGACCTAGTATAGATCCTTCGAGGTACTCCTAAGGAGATAGGACGAGAAAGCAGATAGTGAGTTTTTCCAGAGTACTGTTTTGTTACGGTTTTCAAGGTAGGATGAAAACCAGGGTTAAGGTGAGGAAATGCAAGGCAAGGATTTGGCACATGTAAGAGAAGGGTATGGTTTACCATATCAAAAGGCTTTGATAGGTCTAGGAAGAGAGAAGAGGTTAGTTTATTGTTGTTACGTAAGTCACAGTTTATAGTGTTGAAAAAGAAAAGCAAAGCAGTGATGGTACTAAGTGAAGGCCTAAATCCATGTTGAGTGTTAGCTAGTATTTGTTATGGAGGAGATGGTTAAGAAGTTGTTTGTGTATGCATTTTCCGCTTTTGACTTTAGCTAGTGATATTAGTGCTATGGGACGGAAGGAAAGGCTGCAGACTTCTACCTCCTTGTGTATGGTATGATATGTGATACTTCCAGATAGCAGGAAAGTACACTTTTTATTGATCTGTTAATTAGAATAGAGACAGGGTAGGGTTTAAGTAGCAGCTTTTAGCCAGTTATTTGCAGAAATTCAGCAGGAAGTTTATCAGCTGAAGGGGTAGTGGTTTAAGTTTTTGTAAAAGAGATTGTATAAAGGGAGGTTGATATGGGTTGTAGTTGAAGGAGGCAAAGAGCTTCATTGAAGTTATTTTCAAAAGGAGTTGAGAAGCGTCAGGTGATAGGTAAGCTACAGTCAGATTTTGCATGGAGGTAGTGAAGAAAAATATTAAAGTTATTAGCTATTAAGGGATCATCAGGTCAGAATCCTGAGGGGTTAGGAGCAACTGGGTTCACCTGGGAAAGTAAATTGCTAATGCTAATTGTAAACTTTTTGGTTCATTTCTGCGTGGATTGCCGAAGCTCAAAGTAGGTAATAATTTTTTTATCTGAAAGGATGGCTTTTGGTAATGTTCCTGAGCTCTCTAAAGGGGGTTTGATGATGTGTTGGTTTAGAGGAAATTTGCCATTTCTTCCAAGATTTATTTCTGAGGCAGATTTCGCTTAGTAGTGGATGAAAGCCAGTGCCAGTTTGAGTTTTATTCTAATGTGTTGCTACTAGTATGTTGATTTAGGATTGAAAAGCAATGTTGAATTGAAGTGTTCAACAGCCTTATTGAGTGTCGATGTTTTAGAGAAGCCCAATTGTATTGTGAAAGTTCTGTTTGAAACTGTTCAGGATTAAATTTTTTTGGAGTGCAGTGTTCCAAAAGCAGTAGGCGTTAGTTAGTTTTAGTTCTAATGATATAGTAAGGGAGTGATCGCCAAGGTCATCAGGAAGGAATGCCAGTTTGGTAAGTTTGCGCTGGGGAATTGGTAAGGATCCAGTCTAAGTAGTTTCTTTTTGCTTTTTATTGATTCTTGGTGGGAGTATTAATGAGTTGTTTGAAACCATAAAGGTTTATAAGGGAAGAAGGGTTATTATTGTTACAGGATTTCCAATCTATATTAAAAGTCCCCAAGAAATAGTGTTTCTGAGGAGTCTAATAGAAAGCTGGTCAAGAAATATGTTCTAAGGTGGATATGTTATTGCCAGGGGGGGGGTATATGCGCAAATAGCCATAATTGCACAACATATTGCACAAAACAGCTTTAGTAGGGGTACCTTCATGCAGTTACTGGTCTGGTATAGTTTCAAATTTTTATTGAACAACAGTTGATGTAATGCAGATCTTGCAATACAGACGTAATTCCACAAGTATTGCACTTGAAACTTTATTTTGTTTACTTTATCATGCTTATTGCAGTATAGTTGGCAGCAGTCACTTATTGCAGTATGGGTCTACGTCCAGATTCATTGGAATGCAGTAACCTTTACTGTATATACCTATTAGCAGTTAATGCTTTACTCTTTCTTGCTTATTTGACTATAGATTGCAAATTAATCTGTGCTCACCACACTCACTGAGCAATCTGGCCAAGCACCCCACATACTCCTCTGCAGCTGTAGGGAGAGAAGCACACCATTATGCATACCTGTCTAGCAAATATTCAGATTAGGTATTGGTAAAACAATGGGTACAGTACTTACAAACTTGTGGGGCATTCCCTGCTCAAGCATCATGGACCCAGGTGGCCAAGAGATCCCCCTGCTGATGCTTCAGGTCATCATAGTGATGACAGACCTGCTCACCTGTGTGGGGGATACTTGTAGCACTGGTGAGATTATGTAACAGCTGGCCCAAGGACTCTGTCTTGCACTTCGAGCCCTAGAACTCTCCCTGCAGCAGCCAGTAATCATGGTCCTTCATGAGCAGTCCAACCATGACCCTGCAATCCAGAATGCCCCACTGCTGTGTCCGTAAGTGTGCACCTTCTCCAACAACAGCCGTAGTTACTGCACAGTTCGAACTCCAACTGGTTCTGCGTATTCCCACCTATTGATCTTAATATAGCCTGTTTTCCTACCCTTACATGTCATTGGGCAATATTTAAAAATGTGGTACTTTACTTGGCACTGCACAAACCAGCTGAGCTAATCTGAGCAGTGCTGAAACTGGCAATGCTTAGCATTGTTTAACAGTGCGTAAACCAGCTAAGCAAAGCTGAGCAGAGCCAAGTCCAGCTAAGCATTGCCAAGCAGTGCCTAAACATAGACAGTTTAAGCAGTGCTTAGCAAGGCATAGCAGGTGTTAGCAGAGCTTAGGTGCAGCAGAGAATGATTTAAAAATAATTGCTATAATTTGTATTTGGAAATTAAATGCTTAATTTCAGTGTATTCACACCCTGCACCTGCTGCATATCAGGCTGTAACGCTACCCATTTGGCTACATGGATATGTGGAATGCTGCTATACTTTTACATATAACTGTGAACTAACTTTAAGCACTGCTAAGCATCATGCTGTACCACACAAACTCACTAAACTATGCTTAAACCTGACCTTTGTATCAAAAATTAAATGCATCCATTTTCTATTTTTAGATGTGTGGCATTTGCCAATTGCTGTGCTCCATGCCACACTGCACAAACCTGAACAAAAAATAATAGTGATATTCACTTAAGTACATTGAATATAATGGACTTGGACAGTGCAGGGGGTGTGTTACTTATCTGCGGACACAGTTAGTAACACACTCCCTACACTGATTCAATAACCGTGTTCCATGTCTCTCCCTCAGCAACATGCCATCATTAATATGCATGGTGTGCTACCAAGGGGGAAGCATGAACATGGCCATGGTACCTTCAGTGTAGGTTCTACACTATGTCTACATGGATTTTATTAAATATGTGTGTGTGTGTGTGTGTGTGTGTGTGTGTGTGTGTGTGTGTGTGTGTGTGTGCAGGCAGCATGCAATACGCGCGAGTGTGTGTGTGTGTGTGTGTGTGTGTGCGCGGTGATGCATGCATGCGTCAAAACAGACATGCTGTTTGATGTGTGCGTGTGTGCGTGTGTGTGTGTGTGCGCGGCTTGTGTGTGTGCGGTGTGTGTGTGTGTGTGTGTGTGTGTGTGTGTGTGTGTGTGTGTGTGTGTGTGTGTATATACAGATGCACACAAATATATGCACACACACACACACAAACAGGTTGTGTGCATGCATGTGTGTATTATGTAATTGTCATCATCCTGATCAACCTCCTTTCTCCAACTTTCTACATGTCCCAAATCTTTTTCACCATAATAGTTATTAGGCTCAGCTGTAATGGTTGCTCCATTCCAAAATGTGTAGGTTTAGTATGTATTCATATTATCTTAGGACAACTATAATTATCCCCCTGCTCTTTTCTCTTCTGAAGCCATAAAACATTCCCTTGCTGATTCCTAGTCATTCAGAGAACAGTAACATCTTTATAATAAAGTTAACATAGTGGAGTTAAGCATTATTAATGTATAAATTCTACTAAATGTTTAATGTTTTATACACTGTTGCACATTGGCTATGTGTTGTACATGCACTCTGTCAGTGTCTTTATGGCAGTATTTTTTTCTTTGTATTGCTATTGCATTTATTGCTTGTTATTCTCTTTGCTAATATAGCCTGGGTTTTAGCTGAAAAGCATCCTGGGACCAGTTTACTTTCCTGGTTAACACAGTATAAATAAATGCAAAATAGAAAAAAAGGTGGGGTGAACATGGCAGAAATAATTAAGGGACTAATAAACCTCTTTTCAATTCTTCATCATTCATGAGAGAGAGAAAAAACTTCCCACTGAAGGCATTAGGATGTAAACAGACTTACTTTGGAGTCCTTTGCAGTAGTACTTGGCACCTGTACATGATACAGCAAGGATAATTTACTGCAGTGAGAGTTTTCACACCACAGGATGAGAGTGTGGGTGAAGGTCTGTCAACTCTTTTAAAATTACATAACAGTCCCTTTACAAAAGCCTTCTATTTATATATTTTCTTTTGCTGGAAGTAGCTAACAGCTATTTATAGCATAGAACAAGCCCTGACAGACACATAAATGAGGCTCAGTCAGGGAAACACAGAATTAGTTCTGTTACAGAAAGGGTGTTACATGACAGTGCTTCACACTCCTGCCATTCTGTCTTAATGACATGAGAAAATAGCATCACGTTCTTATGTCTAGCATGACTCATATAAAGAGGACTTAATGTATTCTGGGAAGAAGGAAAGAAAGCAAGGAAACAAAATCATGTTACCAAGACAGGTCCCATCACCTGCTATTTTGGGGGAAACACATTAAAATTTTAAAAGAAGCACATGGAGTGATTTTGTGGAATCAAAATAGCTCTGAAAAGATACAATGAAAAAAATATGCTTTTGAGTTCTAAGGTGGATTTTTCCTTTAATATAAAAACACACAATTGAAAAGGTATCAGAAAAATCAAATAACTAGCTACAAGTAATTCTCACTTTAAGTCTCCCTGTGTGTGTTTTCTACCTCAGACAAAGCAAGCTACCATTCTACTTCCACTAGAATCAGGTCCCAGTCATCTTAATATAAAAACACACTTTGGTTAGCCAAAAGTGAAAAGGTATCAGAAACAAATCAAACTATCTACATCAAGTAATTCTAACCTAAATGTACCAGTATGTATCGAAAAGGGTGGGGTGGGTTTAAGTTCAGCAGGAAGTTTATCAGCTGAAGGGTAGTGGGTTTAAGTTTTGTAAAAGAGATTGTATAAAGGAGGTTGATATGGGTTGTAGTTAAAGGGGAGGAAAAAGAGTCATTGAAGTTATTAAAAGGAGTTGAGAAGTGTCAGGTGATAGGTGTTTAGCTAGACTTTGTATGGAGGTAGTGAAGAAAGTATTAAAGTTATTAGCTATTAAGGTGGGATCATCAGGGTCAGAATCCTGAGGGTTAGGAGTAACTGTCTTACCTGGGGTAAGTAAATTGTTAATGCTAGACCAGAACTTTTTTGGTTCATTTCTGGTGGATTGCTGAAGTTCAAAGTAATAATTCTTTTTATCTGAAAGGATGGCTTTTTTGGTAATGTTCCTGAGCTCTCTAAAGGTTTGATGATGTGTTGGGTTTTTAGAGGAACGCCATTTCTTCCAAGATTTATTTCTGAGGCAGATTTTCTGCTTAGTAGTGGATGAAAGCCAGGGTGCTGTTTGAGTTTTTATTCTAATGTTGCGACTTGGGGCATGTTGATTTAGGATTGAAAGGAATGTTGAATTGAAGTGTTCAACAGCCTTATTGAGTGTCAGATGTTTTAGAGAAGCCCAATTGTATTGTGAAAGTTCTGTTTGAAACTGTTCAGGATTAAATTTTTTTTTGGAGTGCAGTGTTCTAAAAGTGGTAGGTAAGGTTAGGTTAGTTTTAGTTCTAATGATATAGGTAAGGGAGTGATCGCTAAGGTCATCAGGAAGGATGCCAGTTTGGTAAGTTTGCGTTGGGGAATTGGTAAGGATCCAGTCTAAGGTAGTTTCTTTTTTGCTTTTTTATTGATTCTGGTGGGAGTATTAATGAGTTGTTTGAAACCATAAAGGTTTATAAGGGAAGAAGGGTTATTATTGTTACAGGATTTCCAATCTATATTAAAGTCCCCAAGAAATAGTGTTTCTTGAGGGAGTCTAATAGAAAGCTGGTCAAGAATATGTTCTAAGGTGGATATGTTATTGCCAGGGGGGAGATATGCGCAAATAATGTTTATTGTTACACAACATATTGCACAAGACAGCTTTATTAGGGGTATCTTCATGCAGTTGCTGGTATAGTTTCAATTTTTTATTGAACAACAGTTGATGTAATGCAAATCTTGCAATCCAGAAGTAATTCCACAAGTATTGCACTTGAGACTTTATTTCATTTACTTTATCATGGTTAAGGCTTTTAGTCTTTCCTGCTTATTGCAGTATAGTTGGCATTAGTCACATATTGCAGTACGGGTCTATGTCCAGATTAATTGGAATGCAGTAACCTTTACTGTATATACCTATTAGCAGTTAATGCTTTACTCTTTCTTGCTTATTTGACTATAGATTGCAAATTAATCTGTGCTCACCACACTCACTGAGCAATCTGGCCAAGCACCCCACATACACCTCTAGGTTGTGAGCTCTCTCTCCTCTGCAGCAGTAGGGAGAGAAGCACACCAATATGCATACCTGTCTATCAAACATTCAGATTAGGTATTGGTAAAACAATGGTGACAGTACTTACAAACTTGTGGGGCATTCCCTGCCCAAGCATCATGGATCCAGGTGGCCAAGAGATCCCCTGCTGATGCTTCAGGTTATCATACTGATGACAGACCTACTCACCTGTGTGGGGGATACCTGTAGCACTGGTAGGATTGTGTAACAGCTGGCCAAAGGACTCTGCCTTGCACTTCGAGCCCTGGAACTCTCCTTACAGCAGCCAGTAATCATGGTCCTTCATGAGCAGTCCAACCATGACCCTGTAATCCAGAATGCCCCACTGCTGTGCCCGTAAGTGTGCACCTTCTCCAATAACAGCTGTAGTTACTGCACAGTTCAAACTCCAACTGATTTTGCATATTCCCACCTATTGATCTTAATATAGCCTGTTTTCCTGCCCTTACATGCCATTGGGCAATATTTAAAAATGTGGTGCTTCACTTGGCACTGCACAAACCAGCTGAGCCAAACTGAGCAGTGCTGAAACTGGAAGCTTGA
>NW_025056778.1:0-7343 GCF_019279795.1 Protopterus annectens | reverse complement strand
TTGTAGTTATGAGTTTGTTTTGACTAATGTTCTATTATTATGTGAAAATTTTATGTGTGGTATCAGAAATGATCTGATGGGAGTGCAGATTAAATGAAAAGAACCAAATCTAATTTTAAAGAAGGATGCTAAGGTAGCCAAAGTAAGTGAAATTACTTTGTCAGAATTAAAGAACAAAGAAGAATCGCGATGATGATTCTCTACAGCAGCATGGAGATTAAATAATATAATGAAAACATGAGTACAAGAGTGAGGTGAGAGTTCTGCCAAGTATTCAAAGTGTGTTGTGGAAAGGAATTACTCTGTATAAAATATTGTTACAGAATGACAGAAGAGCTGTCCTGCAAATGCTAACCATAGGCAGTTGCTGAAAACAGAAAATTTCTAAAGTTCATAAAATAAAAAAGAAAATACATTTAATTTGGAAATCATTTACATGTTTTTAGAACAAGCGAGATGTTTATATGCATGTTTTTGTTGAGAATGCAAACAAAGTCAAGTGATGCCAAGATAAAATGCTAAAAATCCAAAGAGGTCAAGGAATTAGATGGAGTATTAAGAGCTATTAAGAAGCAAATGGTGTATGGACTAGACATGCAGAGGCTGATGCAATGTAGCATCTGGCAACTTTCAACTTGCTTTGTCTTAATGATATACTTCAAGTAATCTTCATAAGCCTGATATTAACTTATTCTGGAATTATGCAAGAGCTAAAGGTAAAGGGGTATTAAAATGCGACTTTAAGAATAGAATCAAAATTCCTATCTAGATAGGTGCAGAATTCAAGGTTGTTCTGTAAGATTCAGGAACATTGTCCTGATCTTGTTATGGTAAAAATAATTTAGATTATGATTAATCAATAATATTGTGGATCACAAAATGTTCAGTTGGATAATTTGGCTTAAAAGGTTTGCTAAGATTTATTTAGTGACTTTGTCTGATAACCAGAAATTTGTATTATTTAGATAAATCCTTCAGTTTTGGCCCAGTAATACTATGTTCCAAAAAGAAGGTCCATCTATCTTTGCTAATTAACATTAAGATATTACTGAGATGCATGAAGTAAAGGAGTGTGATTAAGAAAAGAGGCAGTTTCCAGTTTTGGGCTTGGACAGCAGGTGCCAAAAAGCAAGCTAAAATTCATATTTGCAAGCAGTTTCCACCCAATCTTATTGAAAACTAGTGGAAAAAAGACAATATCTGTTTTGTATGTTTAATGAAAGCCGATTCCACTTATGCTATAGAACTAAAAGTATTTTTAATATGACTGAATAAAACCCAAACATTTTTAAATGCAAATAAAGCTCATTGTTGTAGAAAGTTCTGAGCTGTAGTTCTACAATTCATCTATTATACCTATTAGCGAGAAGATATTCCTTCTAGAGGCTTAATCATGTGGCATTTCTGTATCAACGTTTACCAGATATCACTTGCAAAAAGATTATCAAGATACTTTCAGCATGGCTGTTGATATGAAATGATGACTTTACATTTGTAATGTAAGATCAATATAAAGAAGAACATAATGTTAGATTGAATTGGAATTGTAAGCGTATAAGCGCAGGTCTCTAGCAAATTATAATTATTTAGAAAGTTATAAAACTGGGTACCAAGGTCACTGCGATCTTAAATAACTTCAAATTGCCAGTTAAGCAGGCAGACAGAAAAGTAAGAGCAATAACATAGATGCCAACAGCTTAAGGCAAACAGGTTGTCTCTTGGAAGATAACTCTCTAATTATATTAAAACATCTTTTAATGTTCATTCGGCAAATGAACTGAGATACTAAGGGTTTGCACAAATTGTATGCCTTTGCATGATAACTCTGAAATGTGGAATGAGTGCCAGGAGTACATGGAACATGAACATAGATGGATGCCATGAAGCGGAAGTTTTTCCTATCATAATTTCCTTATGTATGTTTGTGACATGGATGCCAAGAAATAGCATCCATGTTGAGGCATACTTGTGTCATTAATGATTAATTTGAGGAGATCAAGCAATTCTTTGCTTAGTGTCTGGTGCTTTATCTGAGTTCTGTTAGAGAGGGGAGTGCAGGATGCGTAGTTTTGATGCGTTTACACTTTCCCATACATCTCAAGTATCTGACTGATTTTCTGGGACATCACATTATTGCTTAAATATTTTTGGTCTGTTCCTCATGGCAAAAATATGTGGTTTTCAGACAAAACCACTAAAGGTTGCCTAGAAGTCACTAAATAATGTGATATACATTTGAGTCTCTTGCGGGCTTTCAGACATTCTTCAGATTATGCAGGAAAAAGTCATGCACGATCTGGTTATTGGCCTACTACAATCAGAGATTTTTTACAGAAAATTAAGGACTTGTTTAAGGAATTAGTGGACAGCAGGTAGAAAGCTCCCCATGCTTTCATTCTTGCCATGCTATCATTATTAGATTAAGTACAGGCAGCAGATTTTACTGCTAGCATGGACTCAGGCTTGACTCTCAACAGCATAAGCAGGAGTTGCCCAGCATGATTTGGTAAGGTTGGGTCGCTGACATTCTGGCATTTAAATGGTTTGCCTTTTTCCAAATTATTAGCATCTTTAATCAAGCATGCACTATGCGCTTTGGCATATGTGTTTAAAGCTGTTTAAACAAATTGGTGTAACTGAAGTGCACAGATTATAGAACTTTGATAGAGTTATTACAGTCACATTTGCAGCTAGCAGGTGTCCAGTCAGAATACAATTCTTCAATGGACCCACGGTGATTCTTAGAAGCTAAAACCCTGTTGCCATGGGTCAAAGTAGACTTCATTAAAATGTCCAACCAAATGAAATAACACTCCTGCATACGATAGAAATATTTTACGGCGATTTGTTGACTGGAAGTAGGTCATCAAAACACTTCCTAGAGCATATTTAAAAACAAATCATTGTAAACATGCAATTGCCCAAATGTGTAGATTCCGTTGTTCTTGAATCCATAGAGATTAACACTTAGTTCTGAAGTATAAGGCTACAAAAAATAGGATCATATGACCTTGATGCATGCCGTTGTTTGGTGATTTGCACTATGGCAAGCCAAATCATTTGTTTGTAGAGGAAACTAGGAAGTAAATTGCGCAATTCTATAAGCTGGTCAATCCCGATGAAATCTGACACTATAAACTGTTTATAGGGGTGCTAACATGCAGAAATGGATACAAGCCAGCAGAACTTACAATTTCCGAGATATTATGCTGATGATTTCAGTATGTGTTAGAAGTGGGGTACAGGCAGCTGGATCCATACATGGGCATTCACTCTCAAACTCTAGTCCTACAAACACGGCTCCTCAGGGTTGTAGGGGTTGCTCAAAGTCATACAGTAAGCAAATGGATGAGATAAAGGAATCCAAACCTATGAACCATGCAAGAAATAAGCACAGCCATAGCAAAGAATGATCACCTGTTTTCTGGTAATCATATAGAACCTAAAAGATGGAGAAAGCATTTACATGTGCATTAAGAATAAAAACAGGATTCCATTTTAGGTGGTTGAAGAATCAGAAACCAGGAGGTGATTCTGTAGTTTAATTTATCTGTATCGAAATAGATATGAGTAATGAGTGTAGTGGTAGTAACTATTGCCACAATAGAAGTCTAAAAGAAATAATTGCTGAACCCCATAAGTGCCTCTATTTAAGGAATAAATATACTGCACAGAAAGAGAGATGTTCAACGTGAGATAAAATATTACCTATATCGGGTTCAAGAAAGAAACGTTAGTAGAATACTAAATCTACACACTTAAGAATCTGCTAAAGTAAAACCAAAGGAGTTCATAATGTGTTAAAATGGCCAGGAATGTCAAGACAAATTTAGTGAGGTGTATGGAGATCTGTTGCAAGTGACGTGCAATGCATACTCATAATAACAACTGCAAGGGAAGAGATCATTGATTCCTCGCTAGTTTCTGGAAGAATGTGCTCCAATAAAATTAGATCATACCCTGATGACTTTCATGACTTTACTATATTCTAGATTTGAAAGCAGATCATTATTTTGAAATTTCAGAGTGTCATAGTTAAAAATGCAATACAAGAGATGCTGTAACAAATGGATGCACAGCTGTATAATGCTCTAGGGAAGGAAGGAGGATTTTAAAATGATATTGTCAAATAATAGTCCATGGCTAAGAAAGTATGGAATTGAAAGAGAGATTCTCAGAGTAGTGAGACTTTTTTGTCACGTGGAGTTTTTTACTTTTAACTTATTAACACCTCAAATTGTTGAGTTAAAGAGAGGGCTTTTTCTGGGATAGTGAAATACCCCATGAACAAAAAATAATTACAATGTAAAATAGCTGTCACAGAGCTATTAGGAATGCTGGCCGTTCTAAAAAGAGTAGAATATTTTTGCTGGCTTTATCATTTGGCAGAGTCAAAGATTAAAGAGTAGAGATACTCTACCTTTGCTTCCTTGTTTTAGCTTGAGGAACCAGTAGGGAGACTGGGTGAAAAACAGCCTTTGGCAAAAAATATAGCTGGAATCAGAGAGAGCAATATGTCTATCCTCTTTGAAAAGGAAAGACTGAATAAGAAAACTATGTGAGTTACCCAGAAAAGGATCCACAAGTAGTAGTTGTAAAGAAGTGTGAAAGAACATTCTGAATCTTTTGTTTTCATGAGTGAGGAGTCGAAAATTTGCTAAGATCAAATCATAGGCATTTGAGCATGAAAATAAAGCCCTAGTGACTTATAAAATGCAGAGAGATGTTTTATATCTCAGTTAAAAGCAATAATCAGAGACATATCTAGACAGATATCCAGGGTTTCCCAAAATTATTTCACGAGGAGCAACTGATAAGCAGAAGAGTGCTTGTCTATATCTGAAATTCTAGTAGACTTTCTGATGAGGCTATACCTGTAGAAGATCCTAGTAAAACAGACTACATAAATGAAGGCCATGGGTATTGTAAAAGATATTATTTCAAGGTTAGGTAAGTCATTATGAAAGTCAACGAAAACTCAGATAGTACCAAGGAATGAAAATGCCAATGCAATTGAATTGCATTTAGTCGACCACAATGTTTGGTTTTTCTATCTGAAAAAGAAAAACTTTTCAGAAATATCTTGCTTTTTAATCAAAATTCTAAATAAACTTAGGAATGTTTTTATTGAAGTAATGATCAGAAATAAAAAGCAGAGGAGGAATTACTTTTTATTATTATTACAGTTCTATATATATCTATGCATGAAATCCAGTATGAAGTGGGAATTTAACTTTTGAAAGATCACAGTGTAAAATAATATTGCTTACCATGGCTGTGACAGTTCAGAATGAACAGCCACTTTAGTCCTGATTTCTAGTATCTAGTTTTTCACAGTAAGTGTTGATAAAGACTGCCATACATGAGGCTATGTTCATCTCTTTATTTATGCCATTCCTTTGCACTGGCTTGGCCACCTCTAGACTCTCCTGATTTTTTTCAAAATGTCCAGATTTTTTGCTTCACATTTTTTTTGGTGCATTTCCTCATAAAATGTGTGGTTCCTATAGCAAATCACTGAGGACTGAAGTCACTAAATAATGGCATATGTTTTGTTTCAGACTTTATATCCTTCCAGAAAATGCATATACTTTCAAATCATGTTATTTTAGCAACTTTCTAAGTTTATAAAAGAGCAGCATTAAACATTTGGTTCCTATTTTGGGCCTATGTTCCCCAGTATTTTATATCTTGTTCATATTTCTTACACTCAGAGGTTGAACGGTATGACACCAGATGTTACAGTATGACTGACTTGAGATATGGTGCTCTTAGCTGGCTAAACCACAGAGAGAATTAAATGAAAAATGACACAATGCAGAAGAAACAATGACTTAAAATGGATTTATTTATATACCTTGAAGTACAGACTTGTTTTGCTTTGTGAGTGGATGAGAATGTAAAACGTTATACATGAGCCAAAATGGAATTAGAGTATTCTGTGCCCATTGCATCTACTTTTGGCAATCCTGATTCCTGTGTATGGAGATCTGTAATTCTATAACAGAAGGAAAGGATTTAAATAACTTAGCACTAATAATTGACAAACATATTTTTTTTTTTTTGAAATATTTCTTTATATATCTATATATATATATATGTAAGTTAGTATATCAATTAGTTGCATATCTCCTGTATATGTTTTGGGTGATTATCATGATTATTTTGACTACTGTCCTTGGTTATGATCAATGAACTGATCCTAGAAACCACAGTAGCCTTATTAATGTGAAATAAGGTTTTATGAGGAGTTACTTCTCCTATGACTTCCAGTGTTGAGGAACAAGGCTGTCCCAAAGGAAAATAAAACTCTATAGTGCCAGAGATACTAAACATTACAGGCTTGATTGAAGACTTGAGTGTGCATTCACAGCTGAGGGGCAGTATAGGCTGCAAACTTCTGTTACATTACATAAAAATACTGGAGAAGGTGAATAATAAATGAATACACAAATCAATAGAAATTAAAATGGGAGCTGAGCAGTTCAAATGCAGCTGGTATAGAGCATAACTGACCTAATATGTATTTGCAGTGGGGCAAGGTAGCAGAGGAAAGGAGCACAGGCATTCATTTATTTCGGAGAGAAAGCATATGACTAGGTCCTAGAAGCTGATTTGAGCAGGCCTTTAAGGTTGAAAGTCATAGATACCCACATTTTGGAACTAGTGCATGCTATTTACAAAAGGATTCAGGAGGCTTAATGTGATGTGGAAGTCTTAACTCAGAATGGTTCCACAGTGTGTTAAGCCTTTGGTCAGGGTACTCTTACACTGTGTGGTTTTCTACTTGTGGAGACCAACTAGTTACAGACTGTTCTCATGGTCAAAGCTGCATGCCTAATGCAGCAATCAGAGATAGCAAATTTTAATTAGACTTGTGCTCCCAATTTGCTTGAATCTTCTTCTGAGTATTGCTCAGCTCAGTGAAATGTTATGCTAGGAGCAAAAACTCCTTACCCTAAAATTTACTGTGATCACCCATTCATACCTATGTGAATAGGTGAGGGTGCAGGTAAGCTGAGAAAAAAATATAGTGGAGCTGTGTTAGTGTATCTATGTGCCTGGACATCTGTGTGTAAATCTGGCAGGAGCATAAATGAAACACCCAAATGTGTGTGTGTGTGTGTACGTGTGTGTGTGTGTGTGTGTGGGGGGGCTTGCTTTTTGCTAAACACAAAGCATGGTCCACTAGAAGAAGCACTATAGCAGTCAAGATCAGATAGTTCTAGTGTCAGAGTCCATAGTGAGACTTTCTCATTTGTAGCCATATTTATCTCCTAATATCCCATGTTTGGCCATCATGCCAGAGCCATGGAACGAAACCCCAAAAATTTACAACCCCC
>NW_025056777.1:0-7853 GCF_019279795.1 Protopterus annectens | reverse complement strand
TTGGCTCCACAAAGTCTCTTATCTCAATTTTTTTTCCCCTGAACTAGACACACTTTCAACTTAAGCACTCAAGCCATTCATTTCTCAGCCTGGCACTTGCTCAAAACTCATAGCAAGCACTTATAAACCCTGAAGCACTAGAAGGACAAGGCTCTCTATTCGACCTAACCAGCCATTCAGTAAAAACAGTTCACTGTACCTATCCAGGCATGTCCCAAAGAGCACTATCAGGTGTACTCTCCAGTCCAACTGGTGACCTAGCATTTTGAGGCAATGTTACAACTGCCTCATGTACACAGACAACCCTTCCTACTACCACAAACATTAATACATGCTAGAGATGCAATTATACAGCCAAACTGAGGCTAAGCTCTCTCAACCAAGATCAGACTGTGACTCGTCAAGAGTGAGAAGGGAAATACGGCATCACACCACCAGCCTCACATATAGACCCATTAAACCAGCAATCGCAAAACACACATAAATACACGAAACATCGGAGACTCTAAATAAAAATCTGCAAAGCAACAGAGACCTCCAAAGCAGACATCCAAGCAACCTCCACCCCCAACACAAACCACATGAAACACATACTCACAAAACCAGTGTGCCAATGCGAATCACAGCCCCAAGGCAAAAATAACATACCCAACATACTAGTAATAGGTGACTCTATAGTCACACACTGACGTCCCACTCACTAGGCTGACAAGGAGAAGGTTACTGTTAGGTTGCCTGTCGGTGCCAGGATCTGCCACATAACACAAGTTAATCGCCAGGTCACCCAGAACAAGTACAAATACCTACTCTGTCATTGTCCATGTTGGTGTGAATGACCTGAGCCGCACTCTCTGGACTACATGAAAAGAGAGACATAGAAGAGCTTCGGATCACCCCCGCGGTAGTGCATCCTCCCGTTCTCACAAGAATGATACCACAGTATAAAGAAAAATTATCAATTTTAACAATTGGCTATGTTTGGTGTCAATATTCAAAGGGGATCCAGTGTCTGCCTGCCTGGGATGACATGCTTCCTGACAAGCCAAGCTGCTTCACAGAGATGGATTGCACCTGTCACCCTTAGGCTTTCAATACTGGCTGCTGGCTTTTGCCAATTCTCATAGTGCCTTTTTAGGCAAGGCTCAAAAGACGTAAACCTTACCGGCTGTAAATAGTACAAGTAACAAAAACTGAGGTACGCTACCAATGCCAGAAGTCTAAACCTTCAAAATGCATGCACCTCAAGCACTCCTCAGTATGGAGAAAACTCCATATATGTGCAGTAACAGAAACCTGGTTTAAGGCTCCAGAGAGCACCCCAGTACTACCAGGCTACAACTCGTACCATACATTTTGGCCACAGAATCCGGACCGAAATACAAAAGGTGGGGGCGTATCCATATTCATCAAGGATACCCACACCTCTAGGTTAGTGGCACAGCACAATGCTTCAGTGATCATCCACGTACAACTAACAATGGGTAAAACTGCAATTAAAATTGTAGCTTGCTACAGATCACCCACCATGTCCCAGGACCCCCATTCTGCATTTCTGGAAACACTGGGAAACATAAAGGTCCTACCAAACACCCTAATATTGGGTGATTTCAATTACCCAAACATTAACTCGGAGAACTACTCAAGTACTAACTCCCTTGCCCAACATTTCCTAGAATTTATAAACTCAAATGCCCAGTATCAACTGGTCAACACTCCCACCAGAGGTGACAACATATTGGACCTGGTCATCACCAACATGGACGACCGGTGTTCCACAATCGGAGGTCAACCCTCGCTAGTTAGATCTCGACCTCATAAACAAATCACTTGATATCCACATTCTGCCCCCACCCCTGACAAGGAAACCACCGTGAAAACTTTTCAAAAGCAACTTCACATTACTTAAAACCGAGTGTGGGGGTTTGTTTCGAATGGCTAACTGAAAGCAGCAGTATTTTAGAGCCACCATATAACTAGTTAAATAAGACAGGAAAATATTATTTTTTCTTCAAAGTTTAAAATCTTATAGATAAAGGACTAATTTACATAGTTAGAAACTTTGGTGAAGTTTTTACAACAATTTCTTGTCCAAAAAGCTTGGAAATATATTCACTTGTTAAAAATGAGCAACTCAATGAATTCTCACCAGGATGCTACCTTTTAAAGAAGGAACTACAACAGATGGCATCTACCCAGCAGGAGTTGTCTTTGGAGATGGGTGGTTTTAAAGAAAACCTGGAAAATCTTTTAAAACAGCAGTCAAAAACAGGCTTGGACACCTCAAGGTAATGCTGCAACAACACCAGATACGGATACAACAGGAATAGAGGTTTCTCTAAATGACTTAGAAAGCAGACTTAAGGAAGAGGAAACACAGAAAGAACTGCTTCCTTAAACAAAACACTTTTGTTGGTTAATAAAGTAGATGACTTGAAAAATAGGAGAGGAGAAATACCATCAGATGTTTGATTACCTGAAAACAGAGGGAGCAGAGATATTATTTTATCAAGCTGGATCCCTGAATTTTAAATTTAAAAGAAGGACTTTCCTTGGCATTGAAAGGGCACACAGAGCCTGGGGAAACCTGCCACTAACTCAAACTCTCTAGGTCAATAATTGAATAAATTTCTTCATACTTGACAAGGAACTGATTTTTAAGATTCGCTTGGAGTGAAGGCACCCTTAAAATATAAACAGAGCCTAATAAGATTTGATAATCCACTATTCATCTAGAATAATGGAACAAAGGAAAAGTGTGGCCAATGATAAAGTTTCTGAAACAAAATAACAAGGCACAACTTGGGCGTTATCCAGCTAAGATAAGAATACTGTATGCCAACGAGATAAGGGCTTTATTGACTTAGAGGAAGCTCTCTCTTCATTTATTAAAACTAATAATGTGATTACTTTACTCAGAAGATATGGATTGATGTCACTTTCTCTCAAGAGAACAAAAGAAACAAAATGTCTGACAGACGGCCAAAAAGAAGAAGCTAAAAAGACTGACACTGTTGCAGCCAAATCTCCCCAAAGCATCTTACTATGATATGAATTGTTTTAACATTACTTTAAAGGACCAATTTTACTGTTTGGAATTTTAAAACAAAGGTAACTTAACTACTGAATCTTTATCGATATTTTTGAAAATAGACGCACACGGGAGAGTTTTCACATCATCTTTAGGTGGCAAAACAGGGTACTTTTCTTTCACAGAAGGAGGGTTATACAGCAGCACATAAAATATTTTATACTGTAAAATCAAATATACATAGTATATGTGTGTTTTCTCTTAATTTTCTTTTTCTTCTCTTCCTCATTATTTTATTTTAATTGCATCTTGTCTCCCATTCTAAAATTCTTCCTATTTATTATATACTAATACAGTCTGTATAAGGTTTACTAACCTACTATCTATGTATACAGATAAATAATTGCCCAAAATAATCTAGTTCTTAAGGTAGACCAATTGAAATAGTGAACTTAATTAATTGTTGGCTACAATATTTATTAGATTAATGATAAATACTGTTATGCTTATTGGGACTGGGGACATGTTCAAGGATTAACTCTTGAAAATGTTCCATTCATGTACATATGTCCTTTGAATTATTTCCTTTTAGTATTAAAAAATACATAAAAGAAAAGGAGGGAAAAATGTACTGTTGGTTAAGGGAAAAAGAAGTTATGTCTTACCATAATGTTCCATCTGTATTGTTGATCCTCGTTCAGTCATTACGCATGGGTATTGGTTCCGGAAGCCCGGAACCAAGCCGCCATTTTCCAAGCTCGCCAGCTTCAAACTCTGAGCCAAAACTCTACCCACAATCCCCTCCTGTTACTCCTCAGATTGAGTTTGCAAGTTTAAGAAGGTAGAGGCTACCCCTGGTCAACAACCCAAGAGAACTGGATGGTGAGATCCACTCAGAAACCACAGGAGGGGGAAGGAGGGAGGGTTGTAATGATCAATGGATTGAGGATCAATACGGCGATGGAACATTATGGTAAAACATAACTTCTTTATCTGATATTGTTAATCCTCGTTATTCCTTACGGGACAGAGTCCCAAGCTACCTCTATTCCTGGGAGGCTCTCATGGAAGGACATTCTGAGCACCATAGAACCGAAAGATGCTCTTCCCCTGGAGGCCAAATCCAATTTGTAATGATTGATGAATGTATGAGGTGTATCCCAAGTTGTAGCTGCACAGATGTCATGTAAAGAAGCTCTGGCATGGAAGGGAGCAAAACTTGCCACCGACCTTGTTGAATGAGCTTCCATGGTAGTAGGCAACCAGATATTACGTTGTGTGTAAATAAAGGTCACACAGTCCTTCAACCATCTAGCTAATGTGACCTTAGCAACAGCAGATCCTAATCTAGATCCAGAAAAGCCAAAATAACTGGTCAGGATTTACGAAAGGGTTTAGTCCTGTTTAAGTAAAACAGATTTTACTGTGTATATCTAGGGCATGTAGTAGGCAATACTCTCCTCTGTTTGAATGGTTGGGAAAGAAAACTGGCAATTCAATGGCTTGATTAATGGACATTTCAGAGATCACTTTAGGCAGAAATGATGGATTAGTTCTCAGAGACACTCTGTCTTTATGAAAAAGCAAGTATGGACTCTTGATACATAAAGCTGGAAGTTCAGAAATACGGCCTATAGTAGCTAATAAATGCACCAAAACAAGGTTTTCCATGACAAATACTTTGAGGTCGCAAGAAGAGGCTGGTCTAAAAGGTGCCAATTGTCGGGTGAGCTTGTGAACCACACAAAATCCCATGGTTGAATAGGTTCTCTTAAAAGGTGGCTTCAGATGATTCTCACCTTATGAAGGTCTTGCATCAATTTATGGGACATAAGAGAGGAATCTTGAACACCCTCATGAAAAATTAGAAATTGCAGCCAAAATGAACTCTAATGGTAGAGGGCTGATAGACCCATTGAAACAGGTCAGCCAGATAGTCTAGTATTATCAACACTGGAAAAAGCTGAAAAAGGGTTCACTTGTTATCTTTCAGCCAACAGGTAAATCTTTCTACTCTTGCCTCAGATAAGTAATTTAGTGGAAGACCTATGAGAAGCAATGAGAATATCACGCACTGGGAAAGAAAAGATCATTGCCCGGCAATCAAAGGAATTGGAGTAGCCGCCTAGCTTCAGGCCGTTTACGCTGGGCTGGATCAGGTTCTGTGGGTGTGAGATCAACTGGGATTGGATGGAGAATCCATGGTCGATCTTGGTAGGTGAGGCCAAAGGAATGGGAACCAACTCTGTCGGGCCAATATGGTGCTAAGTGAGGATTACCTTACCTTCAACTGCCAGGCTTTCTTCAGAAACTGGGGAATGAGAACAGACGGAAATGCATAGAGAAGACCTGAGGGCCAAATGTGGGACTAGAGCATCCCTGGGTGACTGTCCCGAGGGGAATCAGGGCAAGTAGCTGCTGCATTTGTAGTTGGATGGGGGATGCAAAGAGTGTCGCAGCAATGATGGCCCCAGCAGGAAGATTCCACCACTATCAAAGGATTCATAGGGACCACTCCTGAGGTTGTAGAATGCACTCAGCGGAGTTCATTCATATCACGCTGAACTCCCTGGAATGTGCATTGCTAGAAGAAAACGTTGATAGCCATCACTTCATTGCCATATCCTCACAATTCTCAAAAAAGGGGCAAGATTTGGTTCCACCCCGCTTGTTGGATGTACCAAACCACTGTCATGTTGTTCGGATTGAAATGCACTGTCCCAGATGGCAGCAGGGGATGGAATGCTTGGCAACATCAGAAGCACCGCCTCAGCTCAGAACATTTATATGCAGATGGGCCTCCAGTTGGGACCTCAAGTGCCTTGGACTGGTTCGTCCCCTGACATAGGGAGGTGTCCTCGTGGTCACTGTGGCCTTGCCGTTGGGGAGAAGGGGCAAGACCATTGTGACAGATTGTGTGTCATCCACCAATTTAAATCTTGTTTGCACCTGTGGGTTACTCGAATTATGGCTGAGAGAGGATGGTGAAAAGGATACCACTGGGTGAGCAGTAGCCATTGTAGAAGCCTCATGTGAAACTGGCCAGGGAAACAATGGTGATGGAGGCTACTATGGAACCCAACAGCTATAGAACTGAGTGAGCCGTGGATGTTTCCTTTGAAAGGATTGGAATTAGTTGTTGCTTTATCCTTAAAATTCTGTGCTCTGTAATAGCAGCTCTTGCAGTTTTTGTGTCCAAGATAACCCCTATGAATTTGTCAGCTGGAGATGGGGTGAGATTGGATTTCTGCCAGTTTATGGTTATGCTCAGCCTTTGAGCAGTGAGTAGAGAGAATATGCTAGGGCTTTTCCAGTAGATGTCTGGTGGGGAGGAAAATGAGCCAGTCAGTTCAGGGTATGGAAACACCTAGAATCCTTGAAGTCACAAGTGAGCTGTGACAACTGCCATGCACTTTGCGAACACTCTGGGGGCTGTAGAAAGACTAAAGGGCAGTACTCTGAACTGGTAGTGACAGGCTCCCACACGGAAGCGCAGAAATCTTCTTGATGGCCTGTCCATCTTTATGTGGTAGCAATTATCTTGAAGATCTATAGAGCACATCCAATCATCTTTTTCCAAAAGCGGGAAGGTAGACTGTATAGTGACCATCCGGAATTTTTGTACTCTCACAAACTTGTTCAATACACTGAGATCCAAAATTAGTCTCCAGTCCCCAGTTTTTTGGCACCAAAATAGTCTTGAGTAGAATCCAGATCCTATCTGGTCTGGAGGACTTATTTGGATGTTCTTTTCTTAGCAACTTTTCTGTCTCTAGTGCTGCTTCTTCCCTTGACTGGGTGGGAACGCCGACCATTTTTGGAAGGGACGGACAAAGATCGAAGGGGGATATGATAACCTTCTGGTTATGATCCTTGTACCCAAGAATCGGTGGTGATGGTTAGCCAGGCAAAAGGGGTACAAGGAGAAACCTCTGCCAACCACCTCAGGAGAGAGGAAAAGGGAGTTGGGCCGCTTCAGGAGCGCTGGTAGGATTGACCAGGGAAAGAATCCCTTGAACCTTTGGTTACGCTGGTCCTCTGCCCCTAAAGGAGTAAGTCTTCCCCTGTGAGTTTCCCCCTGCTCTGGGAGCACTACTGTGTGTGTCGGGAAAGGACCCTGAGATTTCTTGAACCATATCTTCCCACTCTTTTTGGTTTTGAAGAAAGCATGTTGAGGGAAGAATAACGACACCTACTGCAGAAAAGGCTCTTACCATCCTGTTCACATCTGGCCAGTGTGTTTTAACTTTGGGCCCAAACAACGAGGAGGGCTGAATGGGGCATTAAGAAAGGAAGACTTAAAGGTTCCGCCAAGTTGCACAAGCGCATCCAGAAGCGCAGTTATCTCAAGACTGCAGCTGAACCCGCCACTCATTGCCCTTCTGGATGGAGATATCAATTGCATAGAGGGAGTTAGATATAGACTTAATGGTGGCCAGCTGGAGAGGCCACTCTTTATCACGGACCTCCTTACCAGACACTGCACCACAGCCAAGGTTTCAGAGAGCTCAGAAACCAGATCCCTTGAAGCCTGGTAAATGTGCCATATATAATTCAGGACCTGATAGCAAAGGTGTCTTCCCTATTCTGTCCAGGGCCCGACTTGTTGTGGGCAGATGGAAAGTTTAGCTTCTTCTGCCAGGACCCTTTTTTGTTATGCATCGCCACCACCAAAGTTATCCTTAGGTTCCTTTGGACTAAATGGGGATCCGGAAGCAGGAGGGACAAGCCCTTATCTGGCCTCCCAAAGGCACAGCTTTGATGGTATCAGGGGCCTTCCAGCACGCCGTACCCATGAATTTGGACAAGTTCATCGGCAGAGTAA
>NW_025056776.1:0-6217 GCF_019279795.1 Protopterus annectens | reverse complement strand
TCTACTTACACCATTATTCCAATTATTCTATGATGTTAATGCAATCCTTGGCTTATTTGGAACCACAAAATTCTGAATCATTGAATTAATTTTTAATTATTTGGTAAGAAGGAGGTATAGATAAAGATTGAATTATATATAAGATTTTGGGAGAAGTATCATCTTTATTATTAAAAGTTTATCATATAGAAAAGGGTAATTTGTTCCATTTATTTATTAAATTTTTATACTTAATAGACTTTTATTGTAATTTATTTGAATGGTATCCTTAATATTGTTAGTAATAATTATTCCTAAATATACTATTTGTTGAGCTTGAGCTATATACTCATTATATTCATCAGGTATATTGTATTTTTTGAACCTGTTAAAATAATGTGCGTTTTATTATTATTAAAAGTAAGGCCAGAGTTTTTTTGAAAATATTCCATGTTTTTAAAAAGTTTTTGTATAGATTCACTACTACTCCCAAGAGTGATCAATATGTCGTCTGTAAACATTTGTATTGTAGATGACACAGTGGGGCTTAATTTGTATCCTTCAATAGCTGTATCATGTCTTATTAAATTCGCCCATGGTTCCATAACTAATGAAAATAAAAGAGGAGATAAAGGACACCCTTGCTTAGTACCTTTTATTATTGGTATATTTTGAGATATACTAGTACCAATTTTAACATAAGCTTGGCTACCAATATATAGCTGAATAATAAGATTGATAAAATTATTGGAGAAATTTAATTCCTTTAATAGAGTGAGCAATAACTGAGTCGAAGGCACAATTTATAGCTAGGCTAACTAGGGTTACATTTTTTTAAAGATTTTTCACTGAATCAATTAAAGTTAATATTCTTTTAATGTTATCATATGAAGTTCTATTTACTATAAACCCCGTTTGATCACTATCAACTAAATTGGGTAAAAGTGTCTTAAGCCTTTCTGCATAAATGGACATAAATATTTTATAATCAGTGTTTAATAGGGAGATGGGTCTATAGGAGGAACACTTAGAGGGGTCTTTATTAGTTTTTAATATAGGAGAAATAAAAGTGTATTTCCAAGAAGGTGGAATTATCTTTTTGTCCTGAACATGGTTAAATACTTTGTAAAGCAGTTTTAGAGCATTTATAGGTAGTAATTTGTAAATTTCAGGAATGATGCCATCATTACCTGGTGCTTTGTTTTGCTTTAGTTTGGTAATGTGAGTTTGGAGTTCTTTGAAAGATATTTGTTTATCAATAGAAATCCCTTGTTCCTCTGAAAGTCTTATTTTAGTGTATTTATTAATAAATGTTTTTATTTCCTCTTTAGAGTTAATTGCAGTAGATGTTTGGTTAATGTTTATAAAAAATTCTCTAAATTCAGCTAATATATTATGAAGTTCCGATACCATTTTTCCCTTTTTAGGGGAGAATATTTCATTAATATGATTACATTTATTTAATCTTCTTGTTTTATTAGCAATAATTTTTAAGGATTTAAGGTTAGAAGAGAAATTAATAAACTTGAATTTTTCTATATTGATCATAGTTTTATGTTTTAATATTTCTAAATATTTATTAACATATTTATTTATTTCCTTTTATCTTCATCTTTTACCCATATTGCTAAGATTTCAAGTGTCTAATTCATGTATATCCTGCAGCTCTTTATCCCAAGCTTTTTTTTTTGTTGTACGCAAATTAATTATCCTACCATATAGATAAGCTTTTAGGGCATCCCATATGTAAATTTCTGACACATCATTCTATTGTTAAGTTCTAAAAATTCTGTACTTCTGTAGAAATTGAAATCATTAAAATCTTTTAATTTTGTAATATAAGCTGGGATCCTTTTATATGAATATTAAAATTGGATTGACTTACCAAGTTCAAAATTATGGAAATTTATCTGATAGTGGACATGAAATCACTACTGATTTGTTTAAGGAATCTGTTAAATTAATGTAGAGATAAAAACTCTATCTATCCTTGAGCCTCATGAGTTATGTCTATGGAAAAAGGTGTAAAACAAAGTAGTATCTGCAAAGTAATTAATGTCTTTCAAAAATAAGTATCTGAAAAGTCTTTTAATAATTTAGATGATGTAGATATTCTTCTCTTCCTGTTAGTACTGGAGTCTTTGTAATCTAGAATACAATTGAAATTCCTGCCAAAACAATGTTCCCTTTAGAGAATAGTACAATTTGATCTAGATGCTGTTTCACTGTGTTTGTCCCTATCCCTGGGATCCAATATATGTTGATCAATGTGAAAACTTTACTGTTTAGCTCTATGGTGACTGCACAAAACATTCCTTTGTTATCTTATACTAATTTTTATATATATCTATTATTTTAGGAAAAGGCATTATGTTGTTCCATAGGATAGCTACTCCTCTCTTTTTCTTTTTATGTTTGGAACTTACTAAAATCTTATATGTTTTAGAGTCAAGCCTGAATATATCGTCTGTTAATAAGTGGGTTTCTTGCAAAAATACTAACTGGGATTTATGTAACTTAAGATATTTAATTAAACTCCTGCTTTCATTAGGATTATCTAAGCCATTAATGTTGACTGATATACCTTTTAGTGTAGTCATTGAAAACCAAATGATGTAAATATAAACGTACTGATCTAAGAAATACACAAGAATATATCCTATAGGAATACTATTATGATCATTAGAACAAACATAGTGTAAAATGATCAAATTCTTAAGATTAAAGTTGTTTCCTAGTACATAAGAAACAAACGCCTGAAAAGCATATTAGAAATATTTACAAAACTTGAAACATAATAATCAACCTGAACCCCTCTGAGTTTAAAACCCTAGCTCTAATGACATTCTGACTTTGAATTACCTCCCATCAAAAGCAGCATCCAATTAGCACCTGCCTAAATGTTTATAGTCATAACTATAAGAATAAGGTTTAATCAATGTCATAAAACTATCTTGCAGATCAATTATTATAAAAACCCCATATTCTATGAACTACTAAAGTTGATCACAATTTGAGCAAAACAGAAACCTAACAGTGAAGTATTTATTGTGAATCCACTGTGTAGCTACTTATATAATAACAAATCTTCTATAAATTATATGACCTAATAACATCTATGTGATTACAGATAACAGCTTATTTAAAATGTTAGATATACCCATTTTGATGAATAGAGTTTTGTTCCATTTGTTTAACATAACATCAAATAATTCATTTTGTTCGAGCAAAATATGAGATATAATGACGCATCAATTAGTAAATTAATGATCAAGCACATCTTACAATACCGTACAAATTTCCTCTACGAGGTAAGTTATTGGAGAACTGCTGTAAGTTCACTATTCTGCTTTAGGCAATCACATTTCACAAGAACCTTAAAGAAACCATGGCAGTCTTTTGAAATGTGGCTAGTAAAGGCTGAAGTGTGATATATCGTTGTGGTAGGTGGTCTGCTAAATGAAACAGAGCTGTAAGTGAATCACCTAGGGGCCTTCAGTAACCACTAACATTGGCAGCTGATAAACATATTGCTAATAAGTGTGATTTTACTATCAACTGGCATACTGATTGTCCTGAAGAAACAACTGCATTTTCGGCTTAGTCAATAGTGACTGCACACATCAAGAAGGTGTAACCAGCACCATCCGTTAGTGTTCCCATGGCCAAACACTCCAGTGCAAAGCCATAGAAGGGTGACTATAAACCTTGTTCCATCTTCCACTCATTGTACGATTTGAGTTACCTCAAAAGGTCAACGCAATAACTGAACTAGTGAATGGTCATATTAGTTCAAGGAAGCAAGTTGCTTAGATTCTGTGAATTATGTAAAGGCCTACTTAAATGCAATGAGTTTTTTATTTAATTATATATTGGTTCTATCCTTGGAGTTTAAAAATGCTGCTTAAGCTGAGTATGTTCCCATGGGACACCTTTTTTCCCCAATCATTTATGACTAGAGACTGAATTCTGTGATTGCTCAATAACAAACACTTATAAAAATCCAGCTTTATTAACGTTCGAAAATGAAAAAGTTCACAATTTCTAATGAGAAACAGATCTATTTCCTATAGTAGATATTTAATTCTTCCGGAGTTTTTGTCTTCTAGTTTTTTTTGTCCATGACATTTCCATAGGGAGTCTTCAACAATACGTTTGGCACCCAAATACACTTATGCTGTACATGTAATAAACTTCAAGGAATCTAACATACCTAAGGAACATATGAAATGGCTATAACATCCCAATGCCGGGTATATTTAATGCACCTGTTCTTGCAATACACGTTGCCTGTGAGGTATATCTATATCAGCCTGTTATACAAATGCTATATATTTAATATTCAACATGGATGTACGTACTAGCGAGTCAAAACATCTAAGATATCCTGTTGTATACATCTATACATTTAGCATTTTGCTGCACGTTTCATGAATAGTTTCTCAGCAAGTCGTTGAAGAAAATATACATGCATCATTGGAAATATTGAAAGCTTGCTGGCGCTATTAAATCTTCCAGATATGTACCTAATCACATCAGTACTTTTCATCAAATGAAAACTATCAGCAGCGATATTCTATGAGATTACTAGACATATACAACATTACTAAAGCGCTAATGAACACCTATGATGTTCAGAAACATGTATTTGGACTGCGGCAGTATAACCCCCATTTTGCCTAAAAGTTTGTATAGAATGTCTTACAATTAAAAGAAGGTAGTAATCTACTTGTATCCTTCTTCCACGATGCTTTATATGGTATCATGATTTTGATCATTATCTTCCTAAATGAGGTTCAGAAGATTATCATCTGACGCCTTCATGATTAATTTTTCCAAGAAGCTCCTGCTTTTTCAGTCATGGCGCGTAGCAACAAGTCTCGAGCCCATCAGAAGCTAAACCTTTCGCGTCATGTCGTAAAATTAGCTGCATGCATGGCAATTTCTCGACTCTTTCTGTACTGAGGAAGACGGGAAAGTTTTGCATACACATCACGAAGCAATGACAACTACCAAACAAGGCTTCACTATACCACCAATCAAATTTTCCTGTTAAACTCCGACCAAAGTACACAGTCACTAAAACATTCAACTTAATACAAACAACACTACAAAAATCACTAGAGTACAAATACATCAAACCAGAAAGTCAACAAATTGCATCTATCTCAGAAATAAACATTCGTATAATGATGGTTCGAATACATTTTACCTGATCCGCCTGGATAATTGCAGGTACAGTACCGTAACTAAATATCGGATACCAAGCTTCCCATAATTTTAACAAATAACCATAAATCATCTAGGAAAACAAACACAGCAATTCAACTTTAAAGAAAAGCTAACCACTGTAAACGCTTTTAAAATCAAAATACAATAAAATATTTCCGAACGATACACCCGAATGTCCTAGAAGTGTAGATATTCAAAAGAAGGTTCATTGACCGTGTGAATTAAACTGAATAAATAGTAACACATTTGATTCCAACGTTAAAACGTTAAAAATCCTAAACGTTCACTATTCAACAAATCAAAAAAGAACTACTTTATATAGTTAATTCAACTACAATATATTAAATATAATTAAAAGCTCACCTGATGTCTGGTTTATCTTCAACCGATGAACGCAAATATGGAATACATGATTCATCTTTTGATTTTTCTTAGGGTCAAATGTTTTCCGTTCTCGCGATTTCTTTAAGTTATCAGGACTGGCCCACTCATTTCATCTACTTTATCCAGAATGTTATTGGTTTTATATATGTAATTGCAGTGTTCAGGTTCTTCGCATCAAAGTCCATTCCGATAGAATATTTTCATTCTTGCAAGTACAAATGTTTTATTTTATTCTTTTTTAGTTCTCTGACTAAGCGCAAGAAAATTTTTCCTTTGATAATACTGAAGAGGAATAGTCATTATCGGCGTATAACAGTTACGTCCTTCAAATATCAGCATCTTTTGCCCACGCGAGTCTTTAATACCATTTCCTTATCATGGACTAACAGGAACCACAGTAACAGATTTAGTGGAATTGCTCTGGTGTTTCTTAGATGTTGCCATTTGATTCGCGTTTTTCAATACCATATGAAAGATTCGGAGTTCTGTGATCCCCTCGTGTTCTATTGATGTAAAAACGTTCCATTTTGATTTCATAGCCTTCCGCATGCCAGCACTTCACATTATTCCTACGGGAATCCATTCAAGGTCATCAATCTTTGTCTGAAGAAGAGAATTTTTT
>NW_025056775.1:0-6771 GCF_019279795.1 Protopterus annectens | reverse complement strand
TTTTCCAGAATACAGCAAAGCCTGTATTTTGACTCCTCAAGGTCAGGAAAGATGGGAAACAAGGATAATGTTTTTTTCTTTTTCTTTTTTTGCAACAGAGAGCAGGAAAAGGCAACAAATATGTAACACAGGCTAGCGCACTTGACTGTGTAGCCTCAACAGGTAAATGCAACAAACAGGACAAACTTTAAAAGTGCAGGTGCAAAAACAATCTTAAACAGTTTAAAACAGTTCAGGAAGCAGAAATACATGCAGTTTAGCTAGATTGGACAATTGCCCAGGTAGTAGCAGGAATAAAACACTTTTATCAGGGAAAAGTTAAGAAGCTGTTTTAGCCTTCTCTACTAAGTAGCACCACCTGCAGGACCATGGGGAGCTTGGCTGAGTAGTTGCCTTTTTTAGCCTCTCTGTTAGCACCACTCTGCAGGACCATGGGGAGCTTGGCTGAGTAGTAACAAGTGCAAAAAACATGCCAAAGTGGGTTTTATACAGAGGGACTTGAAAGAGCTAGAAATAGGCCCAAAATAGCCAATATACTTTTAGATTCTCGTGCTGGAAACACTCCTCTAGGGATAAACAGGCTGCTCTAAGCTCCCCACCACCACTGGTGAACAATGAAGCCTCCCTTTATCCAAGAAAGGAAATGGGCAATGCAGGAACTTTCCAAAAGTCCAAAATACAGCAAAGCCTGTTTTTGGACTACTTTAGGTCAGGAGAGATGGGAAACAAGGATATTTTTTTTTGTTTTTTTTTCTTTTTTTGCAACAAACAGCAGGAAAATGCAATAGATGTGTAACACAGTCTAGCACACTTGAGGGTGTAGCCTCAACAGATAAATGAAACAAATAGGACAAACTTTAAAAGTGCAGGTGCAAAATAAACTTTAAACAGTTTAAAACAGTTCAAGAAGCAGAAATACTTGCAGTTTTGCAAGATTGGACAGTCGCCGAGGTAGTAGCAGGAAAAAAACACTTTTATCAGGTTAACAGTCACTCTTTTAGCCTTTCTGCCTCTAGAACAACTCTACAGGACCACAAGGAGCTTGGCTGAGTAGTAAGAAGTGCAAAAACAGCTCCAAAGTGGGTTTTATACAGAGGGACTTGAAAGAGCTAGAAACTGGACCAAAATGGCCAATAGATTGCCAGATTCTTGTGCTGGGAACACTCCTCTAGAGACAGATAGGCTGCTCTAAGCTCCACACTGCCAGTGGTGAACAAAGAAGCCTCACTTTATCCAAGAAATGAAAATGGGTAACACAGGAACTTTCCAAAAGTCTAGAATACAGCAAAGCCTGTATTTGTACTACTCTAGGTCAGGAAAGATGGGAAACACGGATAATGTTTTTTTTTTCTTTTTTTGCAACAAACAGCAGGAAAATGCAATAAATATGTAACATAGGCTAGCGTACATGAGTGTGTAGCCTCAATAGGTAAATGCAACAAACAGGACAAACTTTAAAAGTGCAGGTGCAAAAACAACTTTAAACAGTTTAAAACAGTTCAAGAAGCAGAAATACTTGCAGTTTAGCTAGATTGGACAGTCGTCTAGGTAGTAGCAGGAAAAAAAAACTCTTTTATCAGGTTAGCAGTCGCTCTTTTAGCCTCTCTGTTCCTAGCACCACTCTGCAGGGCCAAGACAAACTTGGTTAAGTAGTAACAAGTGCAAAAACTTTGCCAAAGCAGGTTTTATACATAGGGACTTGAAAGAGCTAGAAATTGGCCCAAAACGGCCAATAGACTACCAGATTTTATTTTTTTATTTATTTACTTACCATTTGTTGAACGGGAATGTCCGACTAGATTCCACTGAGCCTGTTTTCAGCAGAGGCCTGGGGAGAAATGCTCCAGATGCATGTCTTTGGAATGTGAGAGGAAATCGGAGTACCCGGAGGAAGCCCACGCAAACACAGGGAGAACATGCAAACTCCCCACAGAAGGCACACCAGCTGAGAATCGAACCGGAGAACCTCTTGCTGTGAGGTGACAACGTTAACCGCTGCACGACTGTGCCACCCTAAATACATTGAAGCTTCCATGACTGGGAAATTAACCCGGGCCGCGGCGGTGAGAGCTCCGAATCCTAACCACTAAACTCTTGTGCTGGGAACACTCCTCCAGGGATAGATAGGCTGCTCTAAGCTCCACACTGCCAGTGGTGAACAAAGAAGCCTCCCTTTATCCAAGAAAGGAAATGGGCAACACAGGAACTTTCCAAAAGCCCAGAATACAGCAACGCATGTATTTGGACTACTCTAGGTCAGGAAAGATAGGAAGAAAGGATAATGTTTTTTTTTTTTTTTGCAACAAACAGCAGGAAAGTGCAATAAATATGTAACATAGGCTAGCGCATTTGAGTGTGTAGCCTCAACAGGTAAATACAACAAACAGGACAAACTTTAAAAGTGCAGGTGCAAAAACATTCTTAAACAGTTTCAAACAGTTCAAGAAGCAGAAATACATGCAGTTTAGCTAGATTGGACAGTCGCACAGGTAGTAGCAGGAAAAAACACTTTTATTAGTTAGCAGTCGCTCTTTTAGCCTCTCTACTGCTAGCTCCACTCTGCAAGACCACGGGGAGCTTGGCTGAGAAGTAACAAGTAAAAAAACCGTGCCAAAGCTGGTTTTACACAGAGGGACTTGAAAGAGTTAGAAATAGGCCCAAAACGGCCAATAGACTACCAGATTCTTGTGCTGGGAACACTCCTCCAAGTGTAGATAGGCTGATCTAAGCTCCCCACTGCCACTGGTGAACAAAAAAGTCTCCCTTTATCCAAGAAAGGGAATGGGCAACACAGGAACTTTCCAAAAGTCCAGAATACAGCAATGCCTGTATTTGGACTACTCTCGGTCAGGAAAGATGGGAAACAAGGATAATTTTTTAGTTTTTTTTTCTTTTTTTGCTACAAACAGCAGGAAAATGCAATAAATATGTTACACAGGCTAGCACATTTGAGTGTGTAGCCTCAACAGTTAAATGTAACAAACAGGACAACTTTAAAAGTGCATGTGCAAAAACAACTTTAAACAGTTTAAAACAGTTCAAGAAGCAGAAATACTTGCAGTTTAGCTAGACTGGGGAGTAGCCCAGGTAGTAGCAGGAAAATAAACACTTTTAAAAGGTTAGCAGTTGCTCTTTCAGCCTCTCTGCTACTAGCACCACTCTGCAGGACCAAGAGGAGCTTGTCTGAGTAGTAACAAGTGCAAAAACTGAGCCAAAGCGAGTTTTATACAGGGGGACTTGAAAGAGCTATAAATTGGCCCAAAACAGCCAATCTACTACTAGATTTTTGTGCTGGGAACACTCCTCCAGGGATTGATAGGCTGCTCTAAGCTCCCCACTGCCACTGGTGAACAAAGAAGCCTCCCATTATCCAAAAAAAGGAAATGGGCAATGCAGGAACTTTCCAAAAGTCCAGAATACAGCAAAGCCTGTATTTGGACTACTCTAGGTCAGGAGAGACAGGAAACAAGGATAATTATTTTGTTTTTTTTTTTTTGCAACAAACAGCAGGAAAATGCAATAAATATGTAACACAGGCTAGTGCACTTGAGTGTGTAGCCTCAACAGGTAAATGCAACAAACAGGACAAACTTTAAAAGTGCAGGTGCAAAATAAACTTTAAACAGTTTAAAACAGTTCAAGAAGCAGAAATACTTGCAGTTTAGCTAGATTGGACAGTTGCCCAGGTAGTAGCAGAACAAAAAAACACTTTTATCAGGTTAGCAGTCGCTCTTTTAGCCTTTCTGCCTCTAGCACCACTCTGCAGGACCACAAGGAGCTTGGCTGAGTAGTAACAAGTGCAAAAACACTCCAAAGCAGGTTTTATACAGAGGGACTTGAAAGAGCTAGAAATTGGACCAAAACGGCCAATAGACTACCAGATTCTTATGATGGGAACACTCCTCCAAGGAAAGATAGTTTGCTCTAAGCTCCCCACTGCCACTGGTGAACAAAGAAGCCTCCCTTTATCCAAGAAAGGAAATGGGCAACACAAGAATTTTCCAAAAGTCCAGAATACAGCAAAGCCTGTATTTGGACAACTCTAGGCCAGGAAAGATGGGAAACAAGGATTTCTTATTATTTTTTTTTACTTTTTTTCTACAAACAGCAGGAAAATGCAATAAATATGTAACACAGGCTAGCACATTTGAGTGTGTAGCCTCAACAGGTAAATGCAACAAACAGGACAAACTTTAAACGTGCAGGTGCAAAAACAACTTTAAACAGTTTAAAACAGTTCAAGAAGCAGAAATGCTTGCAGTTTAGCTAGATTGGACAGTCACCTAGGTAGTAGCAGGAAAAAAACACTTTTATCAGGTTAGCAGTTGCTCTTTTAGCCTCTGTGTTCCTAGCACCACTCTGCAGGACCATGAGGAGATTGGCTAAGTAGTAACAAGTGCAAAAACTTCACCAAAGCAGATTTTATTCATAGGGACTTGAAAAAGCTAGACATTGGCCCAAAACGGCCAATAGACTACCAGATTCTTGTGCTGGGAACACTCCTCCAGGGATAGATAGGCTGGTCTAAGCTGCCCACTGCCACTGGTGAACAAAAAAGCCTCCCTTAATCCAAGAAAGGAAATGGGCAACAGAGGAACTTTCCAAAAGTCCAGAATATAGCAAAGCCAGTATTTGGACTGCTCTAGGTCAGGAAAGATGGGAAAGAAGGATAATGTTTTTGTTTGTTTTTTTTTTTTTTTGCAACAAACAGCAGGAAAATACAATAAATATGTAACACAGGCTAGCGCACTTGAGTGTGTAGCCTCAACAGGTAAATGCAAAAAACAGGACAAACTTTAAAAGTGCATTTGCAAAAACAATCTTAAACAGTTTAAAGCAGTTCAACAAACAGAAATACATGCAGTTTAGCTAGATTGGACAGTCGCCCAGGTAGTAACAGGAAAAACCACTTTTATCAGGTTAGCAGTCACTCTTTTAGCCTCTCTGCTGCTAGCACCACTCTGCAGGACCACGAGGAGCTTGGCTGAGTAGTAACAAGTGCAAAAACCATGCCAAAGTGGGTTTTATACAGAGGGACTTGAAAGAGCTAGAAATTGTCCCAAAATGGCCAATAGACTACCAGATTCTTGTGCTGGGAACACTCCTCCAGGGATAGATAGGCTGTTCTTAGCTCCCCACTTCCACTGGTGATCAAAGATGCTACCCTTTATCCAAGAAAGGAAATGGGCAACACAGGAATGTTCAAAAAGTCCAGAATACAGCATAGCCTGTATTTGGACTACTCTAGGTCAGGAAAGATAGCAAGACTACTCTAGGTCAGGAAAGATAGCAATACTGTCTCCACTAGCCAAAATTATGGAACGTTGTGTTCACAAACAACTCATAAGCCACCTTACCCTTAATAGCCTCTTGTCTAACACCCAGCATGGTTTTCGCCCCCATCATAGCACAACCACTGCTCTTCTCTCCTTTGTTTACTCAGTCAATTACAACCGCAATAATAAATTAATATCCTCTGCTCTCTTTCTTGACCTATCGAAAGCCTTCGACATAGTCAATCACCAGCAGCTGCTCCATACCCCGGAAACCCTTCATCTTAGCAACTTAACCATAAGTTGGTTTAATGCTTACCTCTCTGGTAGAAAACAAGCTGTTCAGTGGCAAAACAGGCTATCGGACCTACTCCCCAATAATATTGGTGTTCCTCAGGGCTCTATTCTCGGTCCCCTTCTCTTCTCTGTCTTTATAAATGATCTTCACTCAGTCATTCCCAAAGCCACCTGCATTCAATATGCAGATGACTCCACCCTGATCTGCTCTGACGTCTCTCTCACCAAACTCCAAGCTACAAGCCAAAACTGCTTTACCATAGTCGAAAAATGGTTCTCAGAATTAAAACTCTTACTTAACCCAACCAAAACCAAGTTACTACTATTTTTCCCCACTCTAACTACCTCCCAAGGAAAAGAACCTCCAAATGCCAATAACCCAACCTTCCATGTGTCTTCCACCAATGGCACCATTATAGAACCTGTCTCCCACACCAAACTACTAGGTGTGACCATTGACCACAAGCTTAAATTTGATACGCACGTTAGCCTGACCATTAAGTCGGTAAACAAGAAACTAGGGTCCATGTATAGAATAAAGAACTTCTTAACACCACACACCAAACTAACTATCGCTCGCACCCACCTCCTCTCCACCCTCCTATATGCCTCCCCGATACTTTCCTTCCTTAACAAAAGAGAGCTCAATAAACTCTCTACAGCCTATAACCATATAGCCAGATTTATAACGGGAATGCCTTATCGAACCCACCACTGCCTAAACCTAAGGGCACTTGAATGGTTAGAATTGCCCAATATTCTCAAACTCAACCAACTCACTGAGGCATTTAAAATAATCAACCAACCAGACAAAACCCCCTCACTGAGTAGAATATTAACCCCCTACTCCAACCTTACGTGCCTCAGATCATCTAAAAGTCTCCAGGTACAGACCATCAAATCTAACAACTCGGGAGGTGAAGCTCTCTATGCCAGTTCCATTGGAAAACCCTGGAATTCCCTCCCAAACAACCTAAGACTCATGACCTCTCTTAATCAATTCAAAAATCACCTCAAAGAATTCCTTACGTCCCACTGGCTATGCCCCTGTTGTAAACCAGATTAACATCAAATGTCCAGGACCACCTAAGCCTCTACCCAACCCAGAGTGATCTTTCTCCCCTTAAGGTTTCACAATGTAACCATGTTAGACTATCTACATAAGTTTTGTACCTGTTTTAAACAGTATGTAAAGCTCTTT
>NW_025056774.1:0-7236 GCF_019279795.1 Protopterus annectens | reverse complement strand
GAACTCCTGCTTAACTAGTTACTTGTACTATAGTGTTATGCAGTTATCACATGTGCCACAGAGCTTATGGGGCTGAGGCCTGACAGAAGGCACTTCAAAGATGACTGATATCTCCAGGACTGCTAAAGTAGGGAAAGGGGAGGTGCACTGGGTTTGAATGGACCCAAAACATTTAGTTGCAAAAACACACACACACAATTTTACATTTACCAGGACTGAGAATAGAACTCCTACCTAACTGGTTATTTATACTATTGTGTTATGAAGTTATTGCATGGGCAACAGGTCGTATGGGACTAAGGCCTAACGAAAGGCACCTCTAAGATGACTGATATGTGCAGGACTGCTAAAGCAGAGAAAGGGGAGGTGTACTGGGTTTGAATGGACCCAAAAGCTTTTAGCTGAAACACACATACACACTTACACATTTGCTGGGACTGAGATTAGAACTCCTACCAAACTAGTTATTTATACTATAGTGTTATGCAGTTATCACACACACCACAGAGCTTATGGGGCTGGGCCTGACAAAAGTGACTTCTATGGTGACAGACATCTTCAGGACTGCTAAGATGGGGCAATAGGAAGTGCACTGGGTGGGGAAGGCCTTTTCATTCCCAGATCATACTAACATTTCTCTAAGTGTATGAGCATGCCCAGTGTGTCCTTCTATAGTACATGTGGGACTCCATTTCAGGGACTGTTGTACTCCAGTCTGGTTTGTTTTGTGCTACAGCCATACATGTCAACTTCTTGGTGCAGGATACCTGAAGATAGCCTATCAAAAAGTGGGGAGAATGGGCCATACAGTGATTGTGGCAATTTCTCTTAGTAATCTATGAGTTGCTATGGTTACAGCCAAAAAGAAAAAATAAGCCAGCAGCACGTAGACTGTATTAAAGCAAAAAGTAGTTTAATAAAACCTACTCAGACAGCATTGTAGCATCCTAACACAAACCCGTTTCGGCCTGGGTTTTGAACCCTTTGATGTGCAACAAGGAGGCTTGTCAAAGTTGCTGAATTTAAACAAATAAAAAGCCATCCTGATTGGTTAAAAATAATAGGCAGTGCTGATAAATAATCAGCAAAAATTAATAAAGTAATACATTCAAATACATTAGGACAGAACACTCAGTGCTTACAAAAAATAATTATATATATATATATGTATATTTATACATGTATATGTATTTTATTATATATATCTAGATATTGGAAACTTCAAATATGCAACAAGGATGTATCCTATATAAATTGCTTGTTATAAACATTATTTAACCTGGATTCAAATAATACCCAATTTCAGTTATCCATTTCTTTTCTTTTATAAATCGAAGTTTTTATATACAACTTATTGAACTATCACCAATAATTTGTAATGAAGTGGTAAAAATGAAATTGTGCAGTACCATGTGTAAGTATGTTTATATAGTGCATTGGTTGTTTTGCATCCTGATGTCACTAAGATGTTCAGAGACACGTAATTTGACTGATGGGATGTCTATGACAACATAAAATGGTGGCAGGTACAACAAACCAAATAGATGGCCCAGTCAAATTGGCAAAAAATGTAATGTCCAAAAACTTGTGTTGAAATATTCTACTAGTAAACTCCTTGATTTTCAACATGTACTTACAATAATTGACACAGTGGCCACATGGAAAGGAACCTATCAACTTGTCCCCAAAATAGTAGTTTGATACACCTGCGGTAAAGTGGATTCAAAATGGTGTTTGTAATGGTTAAATGACCAGCCAAATTCTTGCCTTTTCGAAAAGAAAATAAACATTTGTCAGGAATAATGTTTTGATTCTAACATCTCCAGTATATTCAATTGTCCTGATAGTCTTAATGAAGTTGTTAGTGTTTCTGAAGTAGCAATCGTCTTAATTTATTAGACTTGATGGGCTTCTTTTGCCGCTGTCAACAGATTAGATCTATGTAGACCAGAGGCATAATTCTGAGCCATAGTCACATATCCTGAATTATAGCCCCTGTCCGCAAAATCATGTGCAAGTCTGAGCATGATTGACAAAAGTATTATTATCAGAACGATTCACGCCTTATCCTGATAGAATGATTTAGAATGTTCTGCGGTATGTTTTGGATGAAAGCTGGATGCGTGGAGAATAGTATTATATAAGGGAATTTTCTATAAGTTTCAGTTGTTAAGGTGTTATCATTGTTTCTGGTTACCAAAACATCCAAAATGTAATTGATTTTTGGTCATGAGTAATTATGAATTATATTCCCCATTATTATCATTCAGATATTCCATGAATTCCTGGAGATATAAAACATCAGTTCCACACCATCCGGCAATCATCCAAGTATCTTAGCGAATATCAATTTCTGTGAAAACAAATTATAGGTGTGGAGTCATATATCATAATTTGTTCGATATATATATAAACAGATCTGCATATGGGGCAAAAGATGCCCCCATGGCTGTTACCCTCTAATCTGTGAGTAGCATTCCTGGTTGCTTAAGAAAAACATTTTTAGTCCAACATGCTCAGTCAAATTTAACAAAGCGTGTGAATCTGGGTTGATATATATTGGATTTATTGAGCCAAAATTCAATTGCATCAAGTCCCTGCCAATGTGGAATGTTAGTGTATAATGAACATACGTCAAGGTACAAAGCCATAATCTGAATCTAACTGCATGTTTACAATGCCAAAATTGGTAGTGTCTTGTGATAAATGATCTAACATATATCAATAGAGGCTTTAAGTGCATTGTTAGAAATTCAGAAGGGTTTCCATTAATGGACCATACCTGACTGTGGGGCCCTACCTGGTGGATGTGAAAGATCACTTATGTATTTACCGGTGAAAATAAATGTATCAAAGTAAGGATCGACCAATAGTTAAATGATAAAGTGTTTTTAGTGATAATGCCATTGTCAACAGCAGAATTCAGAAAATCATCGTATCAACTTTTAAATACTAAGGTGGGTCCAGTGGCATTTTTGTATAATTAAGTTGTTTGTGCTTCAATATCATAGTCGCTCAGTCTAACACTACCACTGCCTCACTTTATCTATAACGTTGATGATTACCAAATCTTTATTCACGTTATATAAGTTCCTCCTAGACAAGATTTTTTTCACCATCAGTCATGTTATTGGACATAGGTATATAGCATGAAAACATGTGCTGAAATGTAACTCATTAAGTACACTTAATGCAAAAAGAGGTTAACAGTTGGATGCATAGGAGGAAGTAAACTTGGAAGTGTGATATTTGAGAGGATTCCATTTGTGAATGTTCTGGATCACCTCGGTCCTGAAAAAAATAATTTGGAGTTAATGGAGTCTGCAAAATGCAAATAAATCATTAGTGAATAAATCTTCTGGAACAAAAGCCAGGAATGAAAGATAGACCTTTATTTAATAAAGATATCTGTTCACCTGTTAGTTAATAGTTACTGGATAATGTTACATTCACATTTGTTTACTTTTTTGGTCAATATCTCCCAACAAATTCACGAAGACTAGGTGACTTTTTCTGTGCTTCCTGCCCCCCTCCTCCTCCCTCTGTGTTCCTAAAGGGGATGCATGGATTTTACGTTTGGGGGTGGAATCAATGGTGGACTGTGTGTCAGTATCTGTGCCTGCTTGAGGTCTCAAAGTCGAGGTAGACTCAATATTGCTACTGTGCCCTTTTTAATATGGAAGCGTGGATGTTTTCCTTTTGAATTTGCTGGAAAATTGTTTATTTGTATTGTGTCCTTCTTGAAATCTAACATGCCTAATGTTCTTGAGCAGTTTGTCCCTTACCATAATCTGAAGGTCAGAAAACTTTTAGTTTTCTTTGTTCAGAATAATTATCAAAACTTAACAGTTCAGTACTCAGTTTGCTAATGGCCATAGGAAAAAGTTTCATTTGATAGCCAATTGCACTCCTCAATAGACTTAGGGCAGTGGTTTCACTCTCAATAATTCTAGTGTAATAATCAGATAGAGATTTCACAAACTTCATTGAGCATTCCTGTTGAATGGAAGTCCATTCTGATTAAATTCTCATCGGGGCTAGCCACCAAGGCTGTATTTTCCTCCTGAGACCCTAGGGCAAATGCCCTTTACTAAATAGGCTTTTAGTGTTTGTGATGCCAAACACAAGATCTAAGTGCTTTCATATTTTATTTACTTGTAGCAAATTGTTGTTCTACATTTTGTTCCGGTTTCAAGATCATATTCCCTGAAACTGTGAATTGTCTCACCAATGCCAAATGCTGCAATATCATCTTTATCCGATGATAGATCCAAAGTATCTTTTTAAGATCCATAATGTATTAATATTGTTCAAAAATGTTATTAAATACAACCCGTCCTGGTAATGGAGAGATCAAATGATCAAACAATAATCAGACAATAATGGCAATGAACAATTAATGCCAAAACTAGTACCTTATAATACGTCTGAATTTTGGGACAATAATGGTGTATTGATTACAACTGTGAAAACTACTTAAGGTCTGTAGTTTGGCACACAAATGTAAGATTTTTTTTTTAAAAAGAAGAAGGTCCCAGAATTGAAAAGATAAGACCCAAGAAGATAATTGTGTACACTAGCTCAATAGGAAGTCAAGTATATATTTAGATATAACTGTTTTCCAAAATACACTAGTGTTATTCAAATTGTGCAAAAGGAGTCATGGGCAGATACTGACAATATATAGAAATATATCAAAGATATATAAAAACAAAAGACCAACTAAACTCAATAGTCAGCTTATGTTATAATGGAGTCAATCATAGGGGAGCTCCAAAATGAGTAATTTGTGTAAAAATGGTCACGAAATCCCTATATTTAAGAGATAATGGCTACATTGGTCAACAGTAATGCTCTTATCACCTATGGAACAACAATCATAAATCATCTATGCTATGTGAAAAGTTGTTAATATTGACCCTTATATAGCACTGAAATTATTAGAACAAATATGTTTCAAAAATGAAAAATCAATGAAATAATGTTACACAGCATGTACATAAACACCCACAGCAAAAAGCATGAAGCATACATGCTGCAAAGTGCTAACTAAAGATCATAAATATAAACAATGCTTGTATTTATGCATCAATAATTATCCAAAATACTGATATAAATCACAGTATAGGAAAAAAGACATAATTGTTGTTGTTAACAAATAGGAGTGAACCACACTATTAAGTCCATCAAAATTAAGTCCAGAAATGGGGGAGAGCTAAAGAAAAAAGTCCAACTGTATTATTAAAAATAAAAGATGCAGTCCCATATTAAACATTTTCTGATGATAACCATCAACTATCTGGAGATATGGTCGATCCTAATTGCATCGAAATGCAAATGGCGTGACAGTTGAAAAGGTAAATTAACATTGACAAAGTTTACATGAAAATGTAGATCGTACCCATAAAGAGAATCAGTGTTTATATAAAGTTGAATCATGAAACAAAATATAGTCACAGTGGCTCAAAAGTTGAATCACAACCCCAGATGTAAAAAGGTTGTCGAGGAAACCAATGTTCGATGAAGTATATACTGAGAAGACCAACCCGTGGCAAAATAGAAAATATAGCTTCTGCCCTTAGAAAAAAATATATGTCAGTAGTTTCATAAAGTTCCCCAAGTGTATAAGCAGTTGTCAGCCAATGTTCAAACGTTATCCACTGAAAACATCGCGGCCTTAGTTATAATTAAGCCATTTGAAAAATTAAACCAGCGCGCCTGAAAGCAACATTAGTTCACATGAAATAGTTTCTTTGCATCTTTTTAAATAGTGCTGCGTGGAACCAAAAAGAAATAAATATTGCTTGATTAGTGTATGAATAAACCACTCACCGATGGTGCGCACAAGCATTACTGTAGGTTATCTCGCTGTACCGTTGGCATAAATGAAAAAAGCGCCTGAATGTTCTTCTGCTAAAAATATGTGTTGGCGTGCAAAACAAGACTCTCAAAGGTCCTTTACAGTAATAGAATACAATATGGTCGAAGATGATTCGAAAATAAATCAAATGGGTAAACCAAGCATACAGCCACAGATACAACACAACAGTCCTGCATGATTCCCCAGCAGGAGAAAGAAGAGGTAACATGCAAAAGTGTCCCCTGCTGGCGTAAGGAGCTGCCCGGCTCTCCGTGAATCAACAAAAAGAAAAAATAAATAAGCAGCACGTAGACTGTATTAAAGCAAAAGTAGTTTAATAAAAACTACTCGGGCAACGATGTAACATCTAACACAAACCGGTTTTAGGCCTGAGTTTTGAACCTAGCCTTCTTCAGTGTACAGCAAGGGAGGCTTGTCAAAGTGCTGAATTTAAACAAGTAAAGCCATCCTGATTGGTTAAAAAATATAATAGACATGTCCTGATAAATAATCAGCAAAAATTAATAAAAATCAACCCAACATGTGTATAACAGCACTAATGACATAGAATCTGTTCACTATTCTGGGGATATGTCCCCCATGTTGTTGGTGTCACTAAATGTCTGTCCTGTGAGTATTCCCACCTGCTGTCTGTGAATATGTGGCCAACACCTCTGTATCCTCACAGGCAAGGGTAAGGGCCAAGGTACCTGAAAGAATGTCCCACATATGTTGGAACTAGCAGCAGTAGTGTCAGCCCTTACAGCACAATACTATATGGGCACCTACATGGTTGTATGGCCTTAGCAATACCTGACATCTGCACATCTCTGCACAGAGGACAGAAAGAAAGTGGTTGGGCAACAGGCTATGCAGTAAGATGAATGTTTTGAAGGACAGGGTCTGGAAACTGACATGTATACCATTACTACATGACAGCAGTCCCAATGACATGGGCAAAAACATAATAGTCTACAGTTAATATAATAATATCATGTTAATATCCAATAGGAGATGCATAATAACATACAGCTTAAGCACAGAACAGTACAGTGTAATACTCAGAGTCCCAGCTTTGCATGCAGGGTGCATGGTTCAGGAAATACCACAATAGGCAATATAATTTTACATGGAAAAGCAGTGTTACAAATACTAATTTAATAGAACAATAATGTTAAATTATTTATGTCCAACCAGTACACTGTAGCCAGTGTAACATGCAAGTGTGAGTGCATATAACATGTAGTACTACTCATGTAAATTAAAAAAAAAAAAACGAAAACAGAAAAAAATAAATGTGATACTACCCATGTATATCCAAGTGTCCCCTCTGAGTATATTCACACCTTGCTACTGTAATGACAGCACATAGAAGC
>NW_025056773.1:0-7525 GCF_019279795.1 Protopterus annectens | reverse complement strand
AAACCGCCACAGTGGCTACACACATGCTTCCACGGACTAGAATCTGCTTATTCGGGTTAAAATGCACGCACACCAGCGCAAACAGGTCTACAGATCTTTAAACAGGCTCCTACATGCTTACTCTGCCTTGCAAGTGCACACTCTGTCTTACTCGTGCCTCCCAGCGCTCACACGCGCGCATGCACGTACAGCAAGAAACTTTGGTGTTGGCCACAGTGTACACCTTCCATTTCTTGACTTTCCCATGCTTATCTGTTGACACTCCTCTTTTACTGCTGTGTGATTGATATGTTTCACATACCACTTTGCTCCAATGAGCTTGCTTTCTTCCTGACATTCCCCCCTGTGATGTCACCTATCTTAACACGGACTGTGCTCATTTGCTATGTGACAGTGTGATTCACTATCCTACCATTCATTTACATAGGATTGCCTACTAATGCTTAGTTACATGTCTTACACTCAGCTTCCCCCCTTAGCAACCAGTTGACGGTGGCCATGTTGTTTTTGGTCGGCTAGTCCCTGCATTGCAAATCCATGCATTACATAAAACCCACATTTGTGGGTTTCTAACCTTCATTTTTCAGTTTTATATAGCGCAGCCCATTTGCACGGGGCTGGCTGCGTTTAAACATCGCCGATCTCCGAAAAAAAAAAACCCTTTTTTTCATGTTTGCATCGGTTTACCATGCCAATGGCCTCATATTTGGCCATTGGCATGCTGTCTGTAACATTTGCACAGTTTATTTGGAGCTGTCATGGCTCCATTGTATTATTTGCAGTAACGTACTCAGTTGTCAACTGAGTACATTTCTGCAACTAACACGACTCTTACACGGGCTGGTTTCAGCTTCGTGGATCATCTACCTCATTTGCATGCCTTTCGGCTGCAAGTGGGGTGATTAGCATATCCACGCCCTGCCCATGTAAGAGTCATTTTAGCTTTCTCTTACACAGGATTTCGGGCTGTTCCTGGATCACGATGGCTGCATGGAGTCTTACACAGCTCTTAGACTCCGTGCAAGCCATCGTGAATCCTGCCCATTGTCCTCTTTATCTAAAAACATTGCTTTTGAATTATTACTCTTTTGTTCCTTTTGGTTTACTTCCTTAATCCACCTGTGTGCCTGAGGAATTCCTAATTGACGTTGCTTCTTTACCCGACCTCTAGAATCAGTTTTAAGCTGTTTGACAAGTTTGACAAGTGAGGATTTCTCTAGATTACCATCAAATTCATACTTATTAACCTATTTTGAGTAGTATTTAATATTATCAACACGCTGTGACTGCATGTATTTCGCGTCTTCAGTTAACTGCGGATTTTGGGACCTTTTTGTACAAGTATTACCCATTTTGTTCTACCCTTTTAATCGTTACATAACTCCTTATTTTTAATGTGGTACCACGGATGTTTTTATAGTCTCTTCAGAATGACTGCCTACCTGCTCTGTTTCCCTGATCTATGACAAAACAGTAATCTTTCTGCCCCTGACTTATAAATAAAGTCTTAACAGAACAAATACAAATCTAGTCCCTGATCTAAAACAGAAAAGAAGGTAGATTCACCTTACCTGAGTCTTCGTGATTGATCACCTGGTTCGAGTAAACCCGTCCTTCAGTCGCAGATCAGAAAGTGGCTGGCCTCTTTTGTACGACAATTCAGTCGGAGGACTTTTCAAATAAGAAGAACCGATGTGGTTTCTTCCCCGTATGGTTTCAAGCCACCTGGCCTGTCTGATCCGAGGCAAAGTGAAGGTTTCCGGTCCGAAGGACCAATCTGTCAAAGGAAAAAACTTTAAAGACCAATACACGTAAGGTTCAGTTAAGGCACTTTAATTTACTTGCAGCAAGGAGACAAAAACATGCAAATACAAGGATTTGTCTAACTACTAACAGGAAGTATGTTCATTGTTATACTGTTTTACAAGACATGGCCTTCTAAGCTGACATAGTCAAACACAACTTTTAGCATTGTTCTACAGCAGATGTTACTTCAGATTTTCTGCTGACATGACTAGATTTGTGAGAAACTTTTTGGAAAAACAACCTGGCCTTGGTGACCATTAATCCGTTTACAAGTGTCTATTGTGCAGTGTTACTTTTCAAGGTACTTTTCTAATACAGATACAAGCAAATGCTGATTGCAGTTCATATTTTCAAGCAGGCTTTGTACTAATTATCTGTAACTTATACAGCTGTGTATTTTCTCATGGCACAGCGGAACTTCTTATCTAAGTTTCATACAAGTAGTATTGTTCTATTCATTATTTTCCTAACGCAAGCAGAAATCACCTGCTTCTCAGTAAATTTCCAAGGCACAAGCAAGATTTTAGCTAACAGTACAAGGTCAGAAAGCAACTGCAGTTTCTGCAGATTTATGCAGTATGAAATAGAATAAATGTGTTAACCCTTTTCAAGCTCTAAATGCACTAAGCATATTGCTAATACACACCTTAATACATATTTTTCTAACACTCTGTAACAAAAATAATACAAACAACCATTTTTACAGGGGGACATACTACCAAAGGGGGGGGTTGCAGAAGGAACTACCATCGGAATCACCCATAATGGATGAAATTGTACAATATGAACATCGCTATGTGGCTAGTAGAGCTGGGTTTCATATTTTTAACTACAGCAGTCTTGAGATTACTGATGATTTTTTTAAATTTATTTATTAAAGGTTTCACATTTGTGCCTACTACTAAAAGTAATCTTCCTCAAGTTATTTTGGATTTAAAAATGTTTATAAGAAGGCTTAATTTGCAAAATATGTTTGGTGACACTATTTCTACACTGGGATTGATCCCCCCCCCCACCAAAAAAAGCGAGCATTTTCAATCCTTACATCCATCCCCAACTTAAGAATTTGGAAAATATTATTAAAACTGAGATTCGAAAAAAGTCAAAATGTTTTAGAACCATCACCATCCTGGAAAATGGGGACAAACAGTTATTAGATACTTTATTTGCAAACTCTAATATTCGGGTTATGGAACCTGACAAGGGAGGGGGATTGTAATTATGGATGAAATCATATATGAAGGGAAAATGCATTCTATTCAACATGATGATTCTAGATACACTAAAGTTTCCATCAATGAAATCAATTTGTTATAATAAGATTATTCTGGCACGTAAGGACCTTTTTGACTAGGAGGTCATTGATTATGATACCTACCAGTATTTAGACCATCCTAACCCTTGGGTATCTTCCATTTTTGGGATACCTAAGATTCATAAATGTGTGGAAGACCCCCCACTTAGACCCACGTGGCTTCAGAGGGGCCCAAGAGTTCCCCCATAGCTAAATATCTGGATTGGAAGCTTAAATCATTATGGGGTTGGGAACTGCATCTTCTTAAAGACTCATGGGAATTCCTCAGCAAAGTCAAACCTGAATATTTTTCATCAGATATTGCATTCATTACAATAGGTGTGGTAGATTTAATTTCTGTCACTCCACATCATATAGGTTTTACTTGGCTAGAAGAAGCCTTGAGGATGAAACCTGGTGTAATTGAAACAGACATCTTTTTATGTATAGAACTGGCAGAACTCATGCTCAAAAATAATTTCTTATTTTTTGAGGGTGAGTTCTACTGCCAAGAGTCTGGAGTTGTCATGGGGGCCAGTTGTGCCCCTATTTTTGAAGATACCATAGTATCAGTATGGAAACACAAATTTATTCACAATTATCCTTACACTAGATATTAGCATCTATAGGCCTCAGTGGCCTAATGGATAAGGCATTGGCCTCCTAAGCCAGAGATTGTAGGTTCGAGTCCCATCAGGGATGATATATAATCTAAGTTCTATACAAGATTTCTTGACGATATTTGTATGTTTTGGTTGGGGGGATTAGAATTTTTAGATGAATTTATTAAATACCTCAACCAAACTACTGTTTTTTTTTCAGGTTTACCTACCAGGCTCATACTCAAAGTGTTAACTATTTAGATGTCTCTTTGCACAAGGTAGATCAATGGTTTAAATCAACTATTTTCAGAAAGCCTACATTTTCTAATACCTACATCAGATTCAGCAGTGCACATCCATTTTTTCGAAAAATGGTATTATTAAAGGACAATATGTGCGCATTAGTCGTATGACATCTGATGATGCAGACTATGAAGCTGAGTGTATGGTCTTAGAATGTATGTTTTTTGGAGGGCTAAATTTCAGAACTTATAACCACCATCAAAGGAAGTCACAGAAGGTAGTGAAAATAAATAGCCTATTTTTAAGAAGGGGAATCAATTTTTCCAACCAACATGGATCTAGATTTTCCAATGAGACTAGCTACAACAGAGCTTTTGTCACTGGATTCAGTGCCAACGCTTATCAAATTAAGAGTATTGTGCAAAGAGAATGGGACAAGTTTTCAGTTTACAGATTTACCCAATTTAAAAGGTAAACTTATCAAAGTAGTATTTAAGAAGGGACGTAATATTAAGAAAATCCTAGAATTTGCCAAAAATGAAAAGGTTTTTACCCATAGAAGGAAGGGTGCTTACAAATGTGGGGCTTGCAACCGGTGCACCTATATTTCTAATAAAGAACAGATAGTTGTTGCATCTAGACAAAAAACATTAACTGCCAAAACTTACAGTAATTGTAACTCCCAAGGCCTTGTTTATTTAGTTACTTGTTATGCTTGTGACAGTTTCTATGTTGGGAAAACTGAATGACAATTGAAACTGAGAATATATGAACATATGAATGATGTTAACAAATTAAACATTAATAATGCACTTTATAAACATACATTATCATGTTCTAACGCCAGTTTTTCCTTTTTTGTTATTGAAACTGTCCCTAAAGAGTAGGGCTCTATACGTTAGAATATAGGAAACCCTACAGATAGTTTTGGAATCTAATAGACCCCCAGGTCTAAATGATTATATTTCCTTGGTACCCCTACTTAAGTTCAGATCAGCTAAATTCTAAATATCAAGTTTTATTTAACCTTGTACTGAAATAATTTGTATTGTTTTAAAGATTTGTTATACATATGTATATAATATATATATATATATATATATATATATATATATATATGTATGTATATATATATATATATATATATATATATATATATATATATATATATATATATATGGTACATTACAAACTAATTTATCACATATTCAGTGATTTTAAACTAAGTTGTTTGAATTATGTATTTTTTTAACGTTACTTAGTTTACAATTCATTCATCTACTTTTGCAAAATATATTATTTAATCACACTTCGTAATTAATATATATTTTCTTGATGAATTTTGTATTAAGTTTGTCAGTTTTTTATATGAATACTATTTATTATTATAGTTTAAATGTGTTTTACCATGTTTTTAAAGGTTGTGGCTTTAAATGTTGGATGAATTAATTGCCTGAATTAATTAATGGGTGTATATAAATCAGTGGAAATTGCTATGGGCAGGATTCACGATGGCTTTGCCACGGGAGTCTCACAGAGAGTACGGTAAGTAGACTCCATGCAGCCATCTCGATCCCAAGGAACAAAGCCCGAAATCCTGTGTAAGAGTTAACAGCTAAATCGACTCTTACACGTGGCAGTAAAGCGTGGATATAAGCTAATCAATTTCACTCTGCAGCCGAAGGCATGCAAATGAGTAGTGGTTAGCGATCCACGAAAGCTGAAACCAGCTCCTAGTGTGAAGTAAGTGTTAGTTGCAGAAATGTACTCAGTTGACAACTGAATCACGTTACTGCCAAATAACACAACGTGAGCCATGACAGCCCTCCCAAATAAAGTGTGCAAATGTTGCAGTCAGCATGCCAATGGCCAAATATGTGGCCTACATTGGCATGGTAACCCGATGCAAACATGAAATAAAAGAATTTTTTTTTTTTCGGAGATCGGCGAGCAGTTTGCACGCCTTGATGCAGCCCCTGCACAAACTGGCTGCGCTATATAAAACATAAAATAAAGGTTTGAAACCCACAAATGTGGGTAAGTTATGTAATGCAGTGAATTTGCAATGCAGGGACCCAGCAGACCAAATACGCTTGTAGCCACTGTCTGAGTGGTTTGCTAAGGGGGGAAGCTGAGTGTAAGACATGTAACTAAGCATTAGCAGGCAATCCTATGTAACATGTAGGTGGTAGGATAGTTGAATCACACCGTCACATAGCAAAATGAGCACATTCCGTGTAGTGCCAGAGAGTTAGATAAGGGGGAGTAACAGAGTAGGAGATAGGTGACATCACAGTGGGGAACAAGTCAGGAAGAAATCAAAGCTCATTGGAGCAAAGTGGTATGTGAAAGATGTCAATCAATACAGCAGAAAAAGAGGAGTGTCAACAGATAAGCATGGAGAAAGTCAAGAAATGGAAGGTGTACACTGTGGCCAACACCAAAGTTTCCTTGCTGTACGTGCATGCGCCACTGTGTGGGCTGGGAGGCGGAGTAGGACAGAGTAAAAGGCAGTAAGGTAGAGTAAGCATGTAGAGCCTGTTTAAAGATCTGTAAACCTGTTTGCTTTCGAGGTGTGCGAATCCGAATAAGCAGATTCTGGTCTGTAAGCACAAAAAGTATGTGCAGCCACTGTGAGCGCAGAGCTGGGCCAGATGCACGCTGTCCCCGAGGAAAACAGAGAGGAAAAAGGAAGCAGAAGAAATAGTAGAAACTAGCAGGAATACTTGCAGAGGTAGTGGTAGAAACAATTAGAAGCAGGGAATTGCTATTAGGCAGAATACAAGCCCAGCCTAGCACTTAAAACACTGCAAAACAGCATTGCAGTATGCTGTTTCTCTCAAGAGACACTGCAAGTCAGGAGTAAGCTAGTAGAAGTGAAAACTGAAAAAGCTGCACTCAGACCAACATTACGTTAGGGGGCTGAAGGCCATAAGGAGACAGGAGACTTGCTGAGGGTGATGTGACAATGCAATGCTGCCAGACAAACCTGTACAGTGAGGAGATGAGAAGAGTGCACAGGCCCAGGTCACCTACCAGGGTTAAGTATGAGCTGAGAGTGAGCTTATAGAGTGGACAGAGACCTCCTGCAATGTTGAGCTGAGCAGGCCACGCCCACGCACAGAACCAACAGAGGGAACTCATCCCAGTGGAGTATGTATGTGCTGGCCTGGAGAATATTAAAGGGGCAACAGGTACCTTCCAGAGACCAACTGGTGATAAGGATGGAGATATCACAGGCATCAGCCTCCAGTGGGTACTGCACCAGTTCCTGGATGCCATGCCAGCACATGTCGGGTGATCGCGTATATTTCCCAATGCCCGCGGAGGTATTTACCAGCACAGCGCCTCTTCCAGCAACAGCGGAATACCCTGAGGTGCGCACAGACTGCACGACATACGCACAAAGCACCAGCCGCAATGTAGGGCCTACATTAACCGCAAGGGCTTCTCCATCAACTGCTGGTTGTGTATGATGCCCAGGCACACAATGAATGTGTGTGCTGGCTGCCCTGGGAGCTACCATGATTCCCATATTCGACATTTGATGCAGCTGTACCAGAATTTCCGCCAATGGGAA
>NW_025056772.1:0-6438 GCF_019279795.1 Protopterus annectens | reverse complement strand
TCTCCAAAACAGGAGATAATATACTAGACCTGATCATCGCAAACATGGAAGTATACCCCTCACTAGTCACATCTGACCACAGACTAATCCCCCTGGATATACATATCCCACCTCCCCCACAACACAAAAGACTACAGTGAGGAACCTTTCACATGCCGACTTTACACGTCTTATAACTGAGTTGGTATCCTTAATGCCCACTGGGCCGGTGTAATCCACTTCCCACAATGCAGACACCTTCACATATGCATCTACAGACATCTCCAAGAATGCATGGATCATACAATCACAAATGAAACCATGACCCTCTAAACCAAGGGCTGGCGTCCTGTCTGGTGGACCCCAGCATTGAACAAATTGTATAACAACAGAAGGTAGCTACTGCACGGCAGAGCATACTTCCATAGAGCTACGGCATCTCTGATCAGCAGTAGTAGAAAGATACTTTTTGTCGTACAAACATGCAAGGCCAACAATGAGAGGGACATCGCTATGGTCACTACAGATAACCACAAGGCCTTCCTCTGCTATGTTACACACCTGGGTGGGAACCCTCAGATTGTTCACAGTTAGTTTACAGTGACATACGCTACACTGAACACACAGATAATGCCAACATTCTGGCAGACAGGTTCAGTGCAGGTTTCTCCCCTCCCTCACCCACACATGTGGAATTACTTACCCAGCTGACTGTAACCTCCCTGTCATCTCAGATGTCCAGCTAGGAACCCTCAGAGCTGTAAACACAGCATCAATGGGACCCAACGGTATTGCAGGTTGCATGCTGTGAACTGCAAGAGGAGCTACACATGCACATTACATGCTATTCAGCCAGCCTTACTACAGCATATGTACCTGGACACTGGCATACAGCAACAGTAGTCCCACTCCACACAGGAGGCACCTCTACAGACCCTGGTAACTACCCCCCCATAAGCTTAACCAGCCTGGTCTGCAACACTATGGAAAGGATCATTATGGTACCCATACACAGAGACATTGGGGACTTAGACACTTGATCCCACCCGGTTTGGCTTTGTAGAGGGCAGATCCTGCCTTATGAACCTGGTTGACCTTTTCAAATCAGTCACTAGAGCCATTGCTGAGGACAGCAGTCCATACAGCCTACCTGGACTTGCTACGGCTTCGACACAATACTGCACTCGGGCATCATAGACATGTTCAACAGCTGAAATGTAAATCCATATGACACATGATGGGTTGCAAACTGGCTAACGGATAGAAACCCTATAGTAAAACCTCACTGGTGCCATGTCAGACTCAGAGCCAGTCACATGTGGTGTCCCACAGGGCTCTGTCCTGGGACTACTCATGTTCCATATCATTCTCAGATGTGGAAGCAGACATGGGAGGGTAGTGGCTGACAATGTTCAAAGATGACTGCATACTGGGCCATAGGTGATACACCTGCTGACACATACATCCTACTGAAGGCCTCACGGACACCAACAACTGGTGCCGGAGTCATGGCCTGACACTGCATGCCACTTAATGTATACTCATACCCTTTGGATGGACAAGGTACCTACATATTATCACATAGACAATAACCCACTGAGTACAGACAAAGTAATCGGAGACCTGGTGACACTGTGCAATGCTGACCTCTCATTTGACACTCATGTTGCCAAAGTGGTTGGATGGACTGGCGACGTTGCCCACCTTATCATGAAGGGATTCACATCCACATCAAAAGGGGTCATTGTACCCCTATACTCCTCCCTTATCAGGCCCATGACTGTGTACTATGCCCCATTTGGTATGTACCTCACCTGGCACTTGCAACAGCTAGGGGGACCCCATGAGTACATCACCAGGAGGATCAGGGTCTGCAACAACTGTCATATGCTGCCAGACTAACGTAACTCATGCTCTATTCCATAGCATACTGCCTATTTGGGGGATCTGTGCCTGATGTAGTAGGCCATGTCCAATCTGGTATTGATGGACATGTTCCACCTCATACAATCCAAATCCATCAGAAGCACGACAGCTACGGATTTAAACCTCAGCACACATATGAATAGGACATACTGTAGGGACAGATCCATCACTAAGAGGCTTCCCATACTGTGGAACAGGATCTCAGTTCATGTTAGGCAGATGCCCTCACTGACACTCTTCATGTGCATTCTTGACAAGTGGATGGGAGATCATAGGTTTACAGCAGGGCCCTTTTCTGTGTCACTACTAGACAGAGGCACAGTAAACTAATGCTATTATGTAGGGGGGTCTTCACTGTGTCACTACTATACAGAGGCGCAAGTTTCTAAATCTATTCTATACACTGTCTGCAGATAGCCTAGTACTAAACTATGACACTGTGAAACTATATATGTCTATGTATTTCTACATCCCTCTCTATCTATGTATACACAAAATAATATTATATATTTTATATATATATATAATATATATATATATATATATATATATATATATATATATATAATATATATATATATATATATATATATATATATATATATATATATATATACTCCTTTTTAGTTCCACATATGTATACACACAGTAACGTACTGCTGAACATCCATTACTGTACAACCTACTTGTACATTGCATTACAACCTACATTGCTATGTGCACATAGCTACCGTCACATACATATGTATGTGGAGCCTTCAGTGACAGTTTCAGTATGTCTCAGGCCCTATGCACATCTTCATATACATAGATACAGACCAATAACACATCTGGAGGGTTCACAGTATGTGGAGTACTATAGTAGTACTTTACATTACCTGTGTTTGTTGCAGCTGTTTGTGTCGGCTTGCAGTTGCTTGGCCTGCTGTCAGCCTCTTTGTTTTGTTGTTTCAGGTTTTTTTTTTCTTTCTTTCTTTCATTATTTTCTCTCTCTCTCTCTCTCTCTCTCTCTACCTCCAGTGGGTGCAATGACAGTATTGCATGTGTGGACTGGGAGTACAGGATGCTTTTGTAGGTATCTGCACATGTCCATGTGATGGCCTCTGCACCAATTGTTAGCCAGCATTTACTAATTGCATGCAGCCTGTTGTGTAGCGATTGCAGTTCTCCCTGTGATTACAGGACTGTGCTATGAAAAGGTCTGTTAGGTAGGAGTAGCCCTTTCAGATTATCAGGGTGGGGACCATGCTGGTTTGCTGTGGACACTGTTCTGCAAGTGTAAGGGTTGGTATGTCTCTCATATTTCAGGCTGTGTTGTAGACACTGCAATGCATGTTGTTCTGTAAGCTGAGTATTCCTTCCTCCAGTGCCCCGTTCTCCGTGTGTATGTAAACTGACACCTACGACTAGTAATACTGTGTATATGGGTGTGTGTGCTTTCCTGTGGGGGTTGTAGTGTAACTGGTATATTGCAGTGGCTATTGCAGTCTGTTGCTATGGCTTCAATATTTGGCCTTTACATTCACTCCTTGTATGCCTGCTAGTTGTCTTTCCTGTAATGTGTTGCAATGGCTTTCCTATGTTCCATTTACATTCACGGCTTGTAATGCTTGCTAAATCTGTTTGGGCAGCAATTCCCTATGTGTTTGTTGTGGTAGGGTGTTACTGCATGCAGTGTGGTCTGGCCATGGTGTGGGCCTTGACACTTACAGGGGTATTTGGTCATACTGCTAAGCAGGCCTCAGATACTCTCGGGTGCATCTTTTATCAGCCTCATGGAATGGTACATAGCAGGGGGTTACTCCAATGACATATTCTGATACTCTTGCAGTTGTGACTGTGGGTTATTTCAAGCATATGTATTAGTACACCATTTGTGCCGTGCAGGTGGTGCATACCTTCAGTCAGTCATAGTTACCATTGCATGTGTAGTTACACCTTTCTGCCTACTGTTAGTACATTTGACAGGGTGTCAGTGGGGCACAGTTGACATTTGTTTTCACATCAGGGACATCCCTGTAACTCAGTCACAGTTGCTATGTCTGATCTCTTAACTATTCAACTATGGCAGTGTTTATCCTGCTCTGAGTATGTGTGTGGCTTGCCAGATGCTACTGTGACATTATTACCTAGTAGCTACCAACTAGCATGACTGTTTCTCAGCACACAGTACTATTTTACAAATCCACTAGATTTGACAGTAAATATACATGACATGCTTTGTGTACTAGACTTGCTATATTCCCTTTACATTAATTCCTACAATTTTATGATATATTTCTTTCAGCACAATGTTCTTGTATAGCAGTCATGGCTTAGTGGTAAGTCATGCAGACTAGTCCTGGGTTCAAGACTGACGGAGGGATTTTATTTTGCTGCTGAGAAAACTACAGGCCTTGTCATTCAGAGTGACTAAGGCATGTTTAAGCAGTTGTAAGCGGGGTTTGCTGGTTTGCATGGAGGTCACGCGCACTGCCGCTTAGCTTCACACACCCGCTTACTACTGCTTAAAAGTGCTTACTCAACCAGCTATTTTCTTTGAAAGAAAAGAAAATGGGGAGATAGGAAAGTGGTGAAAAGGGGCACAAAGAGGGTAGGACAGTAGGAAAACAAGCTTGGGTTTTGCAGGAGGGATGTAGGAAAGGCCCATAGCTGCCCATTTCTTCATCAGCAACAGCTGTGCATATGTTTGTAATTTGGTGTGAAATTTGAAACCTTCCACCCCTGAGAGAGGTGTGAGGACAACAATAATATTTGTTGTACAGCCAATTGTAATTGCCAGTTTACATGTCCAGCAGACATGTGTGCAAAATGGGCAGCTATGTATGGGGCATAATTTTTTTGTGGGTACAGAGTGCCCTTTTTTTTTTTTTTCAGGTGAGAGTGGTATGTCAGGTACAGGAAGTCGGTATAGCTGGGGAGGTAGGTAGGGGAGGTTAACAGACAAGACAAACAAGACGCATACAGGGTGCGGTGTATGACACATGTGGAGAGGTTACACAATTGAAGGGGAAAGATGTTTGGATATCTCGAGCCCATGAGCCCACAGATGGCAACAGTGGAACAGTGGAACAGTGGAACAGTGGAACTGAGATCCCCACCCATGGGCAGTTGCCACTGTGCCTTCACTGCCCAGGATGGGCTGTGCTGGGGGCTGTGTTGTTCCACCCATGCCTCAAGCTGGTGTAGGGGCCCAAGCACAATGTGCCAGATCTCCCTATGCACCACAGTCTAGACACTACGGAGGTTGAGTGGATGTTCTCCTCCAGCCACGCTTGCAGAGGGGGAACGAGCCCCATCCCCTGCAGCACTTCCACCTGCAGGTGGCACAGGGCCACTGGAGGAGGGCCCAGCCTGGGCACTACTGCCAGGTGCACTCGGCAGCTGAGGTGGGAGAGGTGGGTCCGCTGGAACCCGCCTTCCCTGTCATCCTATGTTTTGCATTATGTTATGACAGTTTGGGTTAGTAACATACAATACCATTCACAATTAGTTGTAACAGCATGCATTAGTATTCCCATTAACCAAACACCCATAAATTCAAGCCATTGAACAGCAAGCATAACACATGCATAATTTGAACAGCAATACACAATCCAACAACATGCAGGGTTGATTGATGGCAACAGGCCATCAGGTTTGGATGTATGAACAGGGCAATGCATCAACGCAAAGCAAATATGTATGAACCAACAGGACAAATGTCCAGGGTGTTAATTGTGAATCACATACCCATTTCACGTGGAATGGATTATTTGTGGTTATAGGGTAGGGTGAAGAAATATTTCATTAACAACTTCAAATACCTATACATATGCTGTACATTTCTACTAGCTGCAGATATATACACACTACAGGTCTGACTACAGTTTCCTATGTGATAACTATTCAGGTTGGTGATAGGAATGTTACTGCTACATCAATATACATTTCATATTTATTCATACACATTCATATCTGGCTCTGTTCAGCTACATCATCCTGCTACATTTGCTTTATATGGCTATAGACAACTGTGGATGTTTGGTATTTCAGACAACCATACTATCTGCATATTGCAGACTGAGAGCAACATATCCAGATTTTGGGACACACATTCCAGCTTCAGTACTTTTTCAGCACATGTTGCTGTTTGGTTCTGCCTGTCACATTCATTTCATTCTGTACTGACTGCAGTATACTTTATTCAGGAGTTATTACTACTTTATTGGTGGATTCATACCTCTTTCTCACACTCTCTCACTTGTTTTATTTTTACAATTCAGGATGGTACTTAATTCTAGGCTTTATTGACACATTTTACCTTTAGCTATAACAATCCTTTCCAACAGTCTCACTTATGTCATGTTTCGGAATTTCAACAGGGAAATATTTCACACATGTGTTTTCCTCAGCTTCTGCAGCTGTACTTTTCAGCCTGCTGCAGGTTATGTTTTTTATTACAGGTGGGGCATCTTTATTTCAGACTTGTTTCATTTTTATGTTTGGATTACAGGCTGCATCACACTTTTGTAATCAAGCAATACTTGCAAA
>NW_025056771.1:0-3749 GCF_019279795.1 Protopterus annectens | reverse complement strand
TTTTTTTTTTTTTTTTTTTTTGTTCTGTTTTTTTTTTTAAGAATTTTTTTTTTTTAAAAAAAAGTTTTTATGCATTTTCAAGCATGTTTCTGCATAGAGAAAAAATACCTATGGAAAGTTGTTTTTCTCCAAGAGGGAAAAAGCTAGGAGGCTGAAACTCTGCAGGTGTGTAGGGTACAATCCACCCTACAAAGGGGTAGGGCAATCCTGGTTCTGGCTTAACTGCCAGTTTCCAAATGACCGTTTATTGTTTTTAGCTTTCCCTATGCATTTCAAGCATGTCTTGCATAGAGAAAAATACCTATGGAAACTTGTTTTTCTCCAAGAGGGAAAAAGCTAGGAGGCTGAAACTCTGCAGGTGTGTAGGGTACAATCCACCCTACAAAGGGTAGGGCAATCCTGGTTCTGGCTTAACTGCCAGTTTCAGTATGACCGTTTATTGTTTTTAGCTTTCCCTATGCATTTTGAGCATGTTTCTGCATAGAGAAAAAATACGTGTGGAAAGTTGTTTTTCTCCAAGAGGGAAAAAGCTTAGAGGCTGAAACCCTGCAGGTGTGTAGGTTACAGTCCACCCTACAAAGGGGTAGGGCAATCCTGGTTCTGGCTTAACTGCCAGTTTCAGTATGACCGTTTATTGTTTTTAGCTTTCCCTATTTATTTCAAGCATGTTTCTGCATAGAGAAAAAAATACCTATTGAAAGTTGTTTTTCTCCAAGAAGGAAAACGTTAGGAGGCTGAAACTCTGCAGGTGTGTAGGGTACAATCCCCCCTACAAAGGGGTAGGGCAATCCTGGTTCTGGCTTAACTGCCAGTTTCAGTATGACCGTTTATTGTTTTTAGCTTTCCCTATGCATTTCAAGCATGTTTTTGCATAGAGAAAAATACCTATGGAAAGTTGTTTTTCTCCAAGAGGGAAAAAGCTAGGAGGCTGAAACTCTGCAGGTGTGTAGGGTACAATCCACCCTACAAAGGGGGTAGGGCAATCCTGGTTCTGGCTTAACTGCCAGTTTCAGTATGACCGTTTATTGTTTTTAGCTTTCCCTATGCATTTCAAGCATGTTTCTGCATAGAGAAAAATACCTGTGGAAAGTTGTTTTTCTCCAAGAGGGAAAAAGCTAGGAGGCTGAAACTCTGCAGGTGTGTAGGGTACAATCCACCCTACAAAGGGGTAGGGCAATCCTGGGTCTGGCTCAACTGCCAATCTCAGTATGACCATTTATTGTTTTTAGCTTTCCCTATGCATTTCAAGCATGTTTTTGCATAGAGAAAAAAAATAATGAAAGCATGAGCCTAAATGTCAAAATAGGATTGAATGACTTCCGATCACAGAATATTAATGAAAATGTTAAAAATGTTGCTTATAACACTGTAAATAAAGAACGAGAAAAAAGCTCCATAGAGGCAGGAGAAGCTACATTTTCCTGCCCGCAGGGAGACACTATTTTGGGCTTAGAAACTGTCATACAACCGCCGATTTCATCAAATGTATGTAATGTTAAACAAAGTGTTTTTAAGTGCAAATACTGAGAATATGCCTAAAGATTCACAAAAAACAAGATTAGAGAGTGTCAGATCTCATAATATGTATGCAATAATACAAAATGTGATATTTAACAGTGATAATATAGAAACAGAAACGAGATCCATAGAGGCGGAGAAGCCGCATTTTCCTGCCCACCGGTAGGCACTATTTCTGGCTTGCAAACCGTCCGCGCGTACAACCGCGGGGCAGACATATCCAAACATCACCGCATGTAGGTTGGAACAAAATGTTTTGTTTGCGCTTAAAAAATGAAAATATAAGCAACAGAACGACAAATAGAGGCTTATAAGGTGTCAGATCGTCATTATGGCGAAATACAAAATGTAGATGCCACAATAAACAGAACTCCAAAAGAACCATAGAGGCAGGAGAAGCTGCTTTTCCCTGCCACAGGGGGACACTTTTTCCTTTTTAACTGCCAGTTTCAGTATGACCGTTTATTGTTTTTAGCTTTCCCTATCCATTTCAAGCATGTTTCTGCATAGAGAAAAAAATTCAACTGGAAACTTGTTTTTCTGCAAGAGGGAAAAAACTAGGAGGCTGAAACTCTGCAGGTGTGTAGGGTACAATCCCCCATACAAAGGGGTAGGGTAATCCTGGTGGAAAGTTTGTTCCCAGACCTAGCATTTCAAGCAGGTTTTGTAGGGAAAAATACCTAAAAGGGTTTTTTAAAAGGGAAAAAACCCGGGGCAAAATTGCGTTTTGGTACATCCCTCAAAGGGTGGGCTTTGGTTCTTAATGTTTCCAAGAGGGATTTTTTAGTTTTCCCTTGCATTTCAGATGTTTTCATAAAAAAATAGGGAAATTGTTTTTTAAAGGGAAGTAGGAGCTAAAACTTAGGTTTTGGGGTTTCAACCCCCCCTAAAAAGGGTAGGAAATCCTTTTGGAAATTGGTTTCAAGAGCTATTTTTTTATTTTTCTTGCATTTAAGGCTTTTCTCAAAGGAAAAATCCTGGGTTGTTCTCCGGGGAAAAAGAAGGGCTAAATTAGGTTTTGGGTCCATCTCAAAGTGGGCTTTGGCCAAACTGAGTTTTTTTCCCAAATTTTTTATTTTTATGCATTTAAAGAGTCCCCTAAAAAAATAGGGAAATTGGTTTTTCTCCGGGGGAAAAGTAGAGCAAAATTGGGGTTTGGGTAAAATCCACCCAAAAGGGTAGGGAATTGGCTGGAAATGTTTTTAAGATAGTTTTAGTTTCTAGCATTTAAAGTGTTCGCATAAAAAAATAGGGAAATTGGGTTTTTCTAAAGGGAAACTGGGGGTAAAATTTTGGGTTTTTGGGGTTTCAATCTTACAAAGGGGTAGGGCAATCCTGGTTCAGGCTTAACTGCCAGTTTCAGTATGACCGTTTATTGTTTTTAGCTTCCCCTATGCATTTCAAGCATGTTTTTGCATAGAGATAAAATACCTATGGAAAGTTGTTTTTCTTCAAGAGGGAAAAAGCTAGGAGGCTGAAACTCTGCAGGTGTGTAGGGTACAATCCACCCTACAAACGGGTAGGGCAATCCTGGTTCTGGCTTAACTGCCATTTCAGTATGACCGTTTATTGTTTTTAGCTTTCCCTATGATGGAGGGTGGAAAAAGCGATCATGCTGCTTCTGCAGCTGTTAATGATGACGATTCACAGGGATTCAGCTCAATTTCCACTTCAGAACTAATGGAAATGAATGTACAAGACGATGGTGCCTTTCAAACAGATGTTTCTGACCATTCTCGGCAAGAACGACATCTCCCAACCACTTCTTTGTTAAGTTGGGCCGAGGAGATGGAACTAGCGAGTCCCACCGAGCTGGATTTACAACAGCCCTTCTCAGGGCTTTCACGCAATGCTTCTGGTGCTTCCAACCAGCCTACTAACGGTTCTCAACTGAATTTTGCGATGTCCGGGAAATCCCCTAACATCGCTACTACTACAGCTGTTGCGAGTCACTCTGCAATGTATCTACAACAAATAAAAAGAGAAACTCTCATGATTAACAGTACTATAGCTAATACAGGCAATACCTCACTTAAGGAAGGTCGGGAAAGTCAAAATTTAACTTCGGACACCTCCTTGAAACTAGCGACTCCACGGGAGGTACATTTCAATTCTCTATGTCTTGCTGAACAACGGAAAGGTGATACAATGGGACAAGGTGCATTGCGCCAGACTCAACGGCATGCTGCAGGATTAACACCTTTGCGAGTGAGTCGGGCAGATAGCAGAAA
>NW_025056770.1:0-7013 GCF_019279795.1 Protopterus annectens | reverse complement strand
CATAATTCTCTGCCTTATCCCCCAGTGTGGTTCTGGGACTGCATACTTTTCTGTCTTATCCCCCAGTGTGGATCTGGCACTGCATAATTCTTTGACTTATCCCCCAGTGTGGGTCTGGCACTGCATAATTCTCTGCCTTATCCCCCAGTGTGGGTCTGGCATTGCATAATTCTCTGCCTTATCCCCAGTGTGGGGCTCGCACTGCATAATTCTCTGATTATCCCCCAGTGTGGGTCTGGCACTGCATAATTCTCTGCTTTATCCCCCAGTGTGGGTCTGGCACTGCAAAATCCTCTGCCTTATCCCCCAGTGTGGTTCTGGGACTGCATACATTTCTGCCTTATCCCCCAGTGTGGATCTGGCACTGCATAATTCTCTGACTTATCCCCCAGTGTGGGTCTGGCACCGCATAATTCTCTGCCTTATCCCCCAATGTGGGTCTGGCACTGCATTATTCTCTGCCTTATCCCCAGTGTGGGTTTGGCACTGCATGATTCTCTGCCTTATCCCCAGTGTGAGTTGGGCACTGCATAATTCTCTGCCTTACTACTGCTGAAGCTGCAGACATGCTGCCTGATAACCTGTATTTTTCCGAACATGCAATGGTGCCAATGTTCTTAAAGAGAAAGTGGTGTGGGCACAAATGTTTTTGTGATTTAAGCAGGTTCTTCATCATATATTACAAGCACAGGTTTGACCACTCATTTCGGTCCTCTCTTTGGTGACACCACAGTGTGGCACTTCTCTCAGTTTCTGACTGTTTTTTCAGGGATAGTCATTATCTTAATGGTCAGTAACCTCAAGCTGGTGTCTCACTGTCATCCCCTGATTGTTGCAGTAATGCCTGTACCTGTGGCATCAGGCCTCACAGTACTCAAGTGCAGTCTATTTCCCTGTATTGGCCCCTCTGGGGGGGGGGCACTACTGTTTACATATACTAAGTACAAACTTGTGGTACCTCAGTGTATTCTGTCTTACTTTTAGTATAGAAATGCCTTCACCTGGCTTACGCCCTAAAAATCATGACTGATCTTTTTAGATCTGGTTAACATATCCAGACTGGGGCATCAGTTTAAAGGACATACCATCTCATTACTCTTGAACTTTCCAATATATTTTTTATAATTTTAAATGGGCTCATACAAATGTTTGCTTCTTTTTTATGTTGTGGAAAGATTTGATTTTCAATTTAATTTGAAGAAGGGTACACCATGGATGAACATGCTCAGTTTTGTTAGATGGTTATAGGCTTCTCATTAAAGTATTACATCAGACTTTAAACTTTTTCCTAATCATTTACCATGTTGAATTGTGTTATCAGAGTTTGTTTTAGAAGGAAAAATTATATCATTGCATCATTACAATCATTAGAATCTGTAAGTGGTACTCGGTTTGCATACATTTTATTTATTTATTTTATTTATTTATTTTAATTTGTTGTCCAGGAAAGTCTGACTGGGCCAAAAGTCCCTTTTCAGCTGTGGCCCAGGGAGAAAAGCTTTACACAAAATTATACAGTATCATACAGTAATATAAAAAATAAAAGTTAAATATGATAAGAACTGCAGTACAGAGACACGAAATTAAAAAAAAAGTTTTAATTAAGTTTCAAATCCTGCAATATTGTGATCAACCTACAACACAGTAGCAGGTATTTGTGAGTAATACAACTAGGTAGATTGATATGATGGCAAAGATCAAGTATGAAAGAGAGAAAGCACTACAGGTAGACATGGTTAAATGGGAGAGTGGTACAGCACTGGTTAGTTCTTAGATAAACTTTTAAATGTGAGAAATGATATAACAGAGACTTGTATTTTGAAACAAGGAGAAGGTTAAGAGGCAGATAATTCAATAAAGCAGCATTAAGATGCAGTGAAATGGTAGTAAATTAAATGGTTTTAGAAAGCACATTTAGGGGCAGAATATGATGGTTTATGCATTTAGTTTCTGTTAGTGTTAGTAGCAGCATTCTTTCAAACAGACTGATGTTATCTTCTGAACGCAGGTAATAGTGGTGGTATGGAAGTTCATTACTCCTCCAACTGTTATGCATTCTCAGAGTTAATATATTTACAGATGTGGAGTATGGAGAAATGTAAGGAGTGTTTGCCTCACTAGTAAAGAACTTGGTTGTTATATTTGTATAGGAATTCATTGGCATAGTGTTCAATGGTATGAGTGTGGAATACAGAATATCTTTGTAATGCACATCAGTGAGCCAGTACACACCCTTTTTTATTTCTATATCTATCTATCTATCTAAAGACCACTTAGCAGAAAACGACATTACCGAGACAACATTGCAGAAACCTGACTTGAACGACCACAATGCCGAAGGATTTCACAGGGTAAGTATCCAGATGGCCAACAAGGAGAAATTTGCCCTTTTCTCCACTGTAGTAATTAGAAACATGTCAAAATAAGAAACATGCTATAACATGATGGCTAAATTTATTTATTTTATTTATTTTACATTTGTTGACCGGGCTAGTCTAACTGGATACATGTCCATTTTCAGTAGAGGCCCGGGGAGAAAAGCTCCATAGAGGGTAGTTATGACAAAAACATCAGGAGATAAGAATACAAGGTATTACATTCAAAGTCACATGAGCAATTAAAAGGGTTATACAGATAATAAAAATAGGTAAAACATTCTTAGGTTGTTGGAGTATCCTAAACTGCAAATGAAGACCATTGAATTATGGATTGGATGGATATTAGGTAGTAGTGGGCTGTTGGCTATTAATCAGGATTAGAACATGGGCATAACCAATCAGATTTTAGTAGATCTTTGAGTTGTTTTTTGAATTGGTTGAGTGAGGTCTCGTGTCTTAGGTTGTTTGGGAGGGCATTCCAGGATTTTCCAATGGAATTAGCATAGAGTGCTTCACCTCCTGAGTTGTTAGATTTAATAGTTTGAATTTGTAGGTTATTGGAAGATCTAAGGGATGTAAGGTTAGAGTAGGGAATGAATATTTTGGTCATTACGGGGGTTTTGTCAGGATGGTGGATTGTTTTGAATGCCTCAATGAGTTGATTGAGTTTGAGAATGTTAGGTAGTTCTAACCAATGTAATGTTCTGAGATTGTTACAGTGGTGTGTACGATAGGGCATTCCTGTTATAAATCTAGCTATGTGGTTATAGGTTGTAGATAGTTTGTTGAGTTCTCTTTTATTAAGGAAGGAGAATATCGGGGAGGCATAGAGGAGTGTGGAAAGGAGGTGAGTCCGGGCAATGGTTAATTTAGTGTGTGGGGTTAGGAAGTTCTTAATTCTATACATGGACCCGAGTTTCTTGTTTACCGACTTAATGGTCAGGTTGATATGAGTATCAAATTTAAGCTTGTGGTCTATGGTCACACCAAGTAGTTTGGTGTGGGAGACAGGGTCAATTATGGTCCCATTATTGGATGTCACGTGAAAGTTGGGGTGGTTGGAGCTAGGAGATTGATTTCCTTGAGGGGTGGAAGTAGTGGGGAAAAACAGAAGTAATTTGGTTTTGGATGGGTTAAGTAAGAGTTTTAGTTCCAAGAACCATTTTTCAACTAGGGAAAAACAGTTTTGGGTGGCAACTTGGAGTTTGTCGAGGGAGCTGTCGGAGCAGATCAGGGTGGAGTCGTCTGCATATTGTATGCAGGTGGCTTTAGGAATGATAGAGTGCAGATCGTTAATAAATAAGGAGAAAAGAAGAGGACCAAGGATAGATCCTTGGGAACACCGATATTTGTGGGGAGTAGGTCGGATAAGCTATTTTCCCATAGAACAGCCTGATTTCTATGAGAAAGGTAGTCATTAAACCAGTCTATGGTAGTTTTGCTAAGGTAGTATGCCTCCAGTGTGTGGATCAACTGTTGGTGATTGACCATGTCGAAGGCTTTGGATAGATCAAGAAAGAGCCGAGGTTATAATTTATTGTTTGATTGTGGTTAACTGAGTCAATAAAGGAAAGGAGAGCAGTAGTTGTGCTGTGATGGGGAAAACCGTGCTGGGTGTGGGAGAGGAGATTGTTTGAAGTAAGATGGGTAATGAGATGCTCGTGAATGCAGCGTTCCATGATTTTGGCTAGAGGAGATAGTATAGCTATGGGTCTGTAGTTTGATGTGTCAGTGGAAGATCCACCTTTATGTACAGGGCTGATGTGGAGATTTTCCAAATAGAGGAATAGAAGCTTCTGAAATGGTCCGGTTAACCAAGATAGAAACAGGGTAGGCTATGGCATCAGATGCAATTTGTAGATAGTTGGCTGGGAGTAAGTCAGCCACTAAGGTGGTTGGTTTGAGTTTATTTAGGAGGGTTCTAATATAGGAGGTAGGTACGGGTTGGAGGTTGAAGGCGGGTTGAGTTGGGACTTTGGTTGAGGGTGTAGCCAAGGGAGAAGTAGTAAGTTGGTTGGCGAGGGACTGAATGGTTTCTGTGAAAAATGAATTAAAGGTGTTGGCTATTTCTCTAGAATCTTTACCAATGAGTTTTTCAGGGGTAGGGGTGGTGGGTTTACCTGGATGAAGGAGGTGATTAAAACCGGCCCAGAATTTCTTGGGATTATTCTGGTGTTTATTTTGGAGGTGACAGTAATACTGTTTTTTGTCAGACAATACGGCTGCTTTAGTTGAGTTTCTAAGTTGGAGAAACTTGATGCGATCTAGTGGGGTTTTAGAGGCTCTCCATTTGTGCCAGGCCTTGTCTCGATGTTTAATTTTGGCTTTAGTGTCCTTTGTTAGCCAGGGTGCAATGCGTACCTTAGTTTTAGTGAGACCTTAGGAGCATGCAGTCGTATTTTTAGGAAAGTGTTATTAAAATATAACACACTCTCATCTATGGGTAAGGTTTTTAGGATGGACCAATTACATGCCTTAAGATCTGCAATGAAATGGTCCGGGACAAAATTCTTACTGTTCCTGACTAGTCTGGATTGTGGATGATTTGAAGTTGGACACTTGTGCTTTATAATAAAGGTAATCAGGTGGTCACTAAGGTCGTTGGGAAGGGTCCCTGTAGTATAATTATTTGGAGCCTTGTTTGTAAGTATCCAGTCAAGGATGCTCTCTTGTGTTGGGCATTACCAATTCTGGTGGAGATAGAATATTTTGTGAGAAGCCATGTAAGTTAATGGGGAGAGGATTTGGGAGTTCGAATAGAGGGCCCAGTTAATATTAACATCCCTAGAATTATCGTTTCTTGGGGATAGTTGGTAGCAAGCCAACTGAGGATTAGTTCTAGGTTTTCAATATTTTTGCCTGGTGGTAGATAAGTTACTATGAGATTAATACTTTTTTGGTTGTTTAGGCGAATCTTTAGAGCAATTAGTTCAAGGTTGTGGATTTTTGGGGGTTGGAGTGGGTTCATGGTGATGTTCAGGGAGTTCTTGAACATGACAGCTATTCCCCCACCTTTTCTGGTTATTCGATCACTCCTAAGGATGCTATATCCAGGTGGGATAATTTCTTCATCCTTAGTGCATGGTTTAAGCCATGTTTCCGATAGGCACATGATGTCGGGAGTGAGTTGCAAGCAAGGCATGTAAGCTGTGAATCTTATTATTAATACTTCTTAGGTTAAGATGGAGGATAAGGAGGGAGCCCACTAGGTTTCTGGTATCTTTCAGTGTTTTGGGGTCTAAGTCAGAGTTAGGACCTGGGTTGGGGTGGATATCACCATCTATTGTGATAGATTTTTTTAAGTAGTCAAATATTTTTTGGAGTTTGATTAATAATTTTAGGGTATCTTTTGTTGTGGGCACCTTTGGGTGGCTGAGGGTAGGATGAGTTATTTTAGGAACCTGGTTATTAGCATGGTAGTGAGACGGAGGGATGGGTTTGGAGTGGTTATGAGAATGAATGGAGGTGTGACCTTTAGAGAGGAGGACACCTGTTAGGGTTAGGGTTTCATATCTGGTTGAGAGATAGGAAAAAAGTAAGGAGTAATAGTATGGAGGGAAGGGTAGAAAAATTTTTTGTCCATGGTTTGAAGAGGTTAGTGAGTGTAGTGAGCTAGGGGAGGTTTCCTTGGAGAAACCAGGGTGTGGGAAGGAGTAGGAAAGGAGGGTATAGGATGGAGTTTTAACTAGATAGAGGTTAACAGGTGGGTGGAGATTACCTAGTCAGAATAGTCTAACAAGGAATGAGAGGGAGATGAGTGGGTGGGGATAGCCTAATCAGTGTAGACAAGCTAGAAATGAGGGGAGATGAGTCAGAGCACAGGAAGGTTGTGATTGGTTGGTGGAAAAGGGAAGGGCTTAGTGACCTAATAAATGTAGAGGTAGTGGGGCGGGTGGGAATAGGGGCAGGGTGGGCGCGCCAGCGGAGCGAGGAAGCGAGGGGCCCACACCACAAGGGTGTTCCTGGGTCCTAAAGGTAACTGATGTCGTATGGTTAATTTTTAATTTCTTTACAATGTTAGTTTACTTAGACCTTCCTGGATCTTTGCAGTAGGGGTTTAGGCTGGTGATTATAACCAGGTTTCTGCCTAATGCCTACAGCAAAATTTAACAAAATAGTACTGAAATTAGGTAAATTTTCTTTACCCTGAGTCTCTTTTGGAGATTTTTAAGTAAAGTTCTTTGGGGATTAGAGAAGGCAGGTGTGTGCATTGCACTGGGAGTCCAAGGAGTCAACGACAATGGCAGGGTTATACGATTGTCCGTCTGGCAGGGGCTATCTATAGGTAGAATAGAGGAGAGAGATAGAGGGTTTAGCAACAAACAGCAGGATATCCTTTATATAGTATGCTAGGTTCAGTAGTCATTTGAGCAGTATTAATAGTTTTATGTAGAACTGTGCATAAAGTAGGAGACAGTAAAGTTAACTTCAATACAATTAAACAGTACAGTATTGCAATATAAACTTATGCAGTATCTGTTAATGAGCTGAGTTAAGTTATTCCAACTATTAATTTACTGTGGCAGACATGAGATACATCACAAAATAGCACTCAAGTATGTCCCAAAATTAGGAGTTTCTGCAGGTAAAAAGAAAAACAGTACTCGATCTATTAAATCAAAGACAAGTTATCTC
>NW_025056769.1:0-6720 GCF_019279795.1 Protopterus annectens | reverse complement strand
TAAATACAACTGTTTGGTAACAGGAAACAGGAATATGTCATTTCCGATGTAGTATTTTAAAGTGAGTGTTTTTGTCTAACTTGTTTCTCTGAAGAAGCTGCAGTGGTCTGTCAAAACGCTCTTGGTTTGTTCAAAATAAAAGCATTAAGAAGCTTTTGACTCAGGCTTGTCTGCAAACAAGGTTCCTCATTGTGTACTTTTTGGTCTGACTTGTTTGAAAGCAATACTGAAAGTTGTGTTTGATTATGTCAGCTAAAGTTGTTGTTCTGGTATTTAAGCCCTAACTTTGAGAGAGTTTCTGTCTAGGAACAAAAGATTCACAGCCAGCAAACGGTGACAAGATGAAATTATATTAAACAAAAAATCACAGCATGTAACAAACCGGTTTCGGCTGGCAAAGCACAGCCTTCTTCAGTGTACAAAAAGTTAATGCAAAAAACAGTAGCTGCATATAGGTTCATAGGTTCATAGGTTCATACTAGGCTATCTGCCCAAGGGCATTTATAAGCCTAGCCCATAGTTATGTGGCTTTCGCCACCCCTTTAGTTTGAATACAAACTATGCCTATCATTTTTCTGTGCCTCTGTCAAGCAGTGACACTGAAGTAATCCCTGGGGTATATCTGCGATCTCCCATCCATTGGTCAAGATTCCTCTTGAACAAGGCCAGCGAGGTGCTCTGCCTCACATGTACCGGGATTTTGTTCCACAGCATAGGGAGTCTCTGGGTGATGAATCTGTCCCTCCAGCATGTTCTATTTATAACCGTGTCAAGGTTTAAGTCTCCGCCTTGTGGTTCTGAGGGATCTAGATTTTTGAGGTGAAGCATATTCATCAAATCTGGGTTTGACATGGCCTTATATGTCAGGCACAGGTCACCTCTGAGCAAGCGGTATGAGACTGAATAGAGCTGGAGTTCTTTCAGTCGGGCAGCATAAGACATATTTTTGAGACCCTTTATCCTTTTGGTGAGGAACTTTTGGGGCCTTTCAAGCTGCAGCAGGTGTCTGGTCAGATACATTCTAAATGGGGCATTGTACTCAATCATAGATCTAATGAGTGATGAGTACAGGGGGACGATGACCTCCCTTGATCTAGATGTGAATCCCTTCATGATCAGGTGGGCGATATAGAAGGTTTTCCTAACTACTTTAGCAACATGAGTGTCAAACGAAAGGCTACTGTCAACTTGGGTCCCCAGATCCCTGATGACTTTTTCTGTGCTCAGTGGATTGCCACCTATATGGTAGCTAGGGGTAACCTTGTTTTTCCCAAGGGGTATGACTATGCATTTTTGGCTTAACTTCAGGCCATGGCTCTGGCACCAGTTATCCATTTCTGTGAGGCCCTTCTGGAGGATATCTGTGTCAGATGTGTTTCACTATGGCCAGTTTGCAGTCATCTCCAAACTTTGTCAGCCATAACCCTCCTGTGTTTGCTTGTACTTCAGAAAAGTAGATGCCGAACAAGAGTGGACCCAGGACTGAGCCCTGTGGGACACCACTTGTGACAGGCTTTGAGTCTGACATGGCTCCAGCAACTCTGACCCTGTGGGTTCTGTCACTTAGCCAGTTTGCAACCCATCTTGTGATGTATGGGTTTACATTCAAGCTGATGAGTTTTTCGATGATACCTGAGTGGGGTATTGTGTCAAGGCCTTTGCCAGGTCGAGGTAGGCTGTATGGACTGCCTTTCCCTCATCAATGGCCTTGGTGACTGTCTCAAAAAGTCAACCAAGTTTAAGAGGCAGGATCTGCCTTTGACAAAGCCAAACTGGGTTGGATCCAAAGTCTGCAATTTCCCCTATGTCTTTATTTATGAGTTCCATTATGATCCTCTCCATGGCTTTGCAGATAAGGCTTGTCAAGCTAATGGGGCGGTAATTTCCAGGGTCTGTGGAGGCACCGCCCTTATGAAGTGGGACCACAGTCGCGGCGCCACTCCTTGGGATGTATCCTGAGGTGAGGCTAAGATTAAACAGCTGTCCTAACTGGGGGTTTTAAATTTTCTCGTTGAGTTCATGAAGCACACAGCCGGGGACACCATCCGGTCCCATGGATGCTGTGTTTTTTGCCTTAGTGAGGGCAGTTCTCACCTGGGCGTTGGAGATGTTTGGGGGGCTACAACCCTCTGGAATAGATATCTCTCCTTTTTGGGGGGGGGGAGAAGTTTGCACTGAACCTGTCAGCCAGTATGTTAGCAATGTGTGTAGGTTCAGTAATTTTCACATCATTTTGAACTAATTCTGAGCATATCTGGGAGTTTCCTCCTAGGTTTCTAACATAGCTAAAGAAGGCCTTATGATTGTCTTTAGAGTCCTTGGCGATTTTTCTCTCAAAATTTGCCTTGGATGATTTTATGAGAGCTCTTAGTTTTTTACTTATAATGATCAAAGGTGTCTTACCTTTCAAGGATTTTGCTCTATCTTGTAGTAGCTTCCTCCTTTTGTTGTAGAGCTTGTTTATGGCTGGGGTCCACCAGACTGGAGGCTTGCCTTTGGTACAGAGAGTCTTAGTTTTGTTTGGGATTGCCTGATCCATGCAGTCCTGTAGGTGCTGGTAGAAGGCATTTGTAAGTGATTCAGTGGTTTGAGTAATGTTTACCACTGGCTCAGGGGCCTTAAAGGAGACCACACTATTTTTTAGAAGTGTGAAATCGGCTTTTGAGAAGTTTTTCACTGTGGTCTTTTTTGTTTCAGGGGGGGGCGGGATGAGGACCTCCAGCCACATTAGTTTATGATCTGATCTCACCAGTGGGGGGTATAGTTCCGGTGTTGAACATTTTGATCCCATGTTCGTGATGATGAGATCAAGTATGTTTTCTCCTCTTGTGGGGATGGTGACTAGTTGTTCCATGGCATTTGAGTTTATGAACTCCAGGAATCTTTGGGTTAGAGTGTTTGGGCTTGAGTAGTGTTCCCAGTCTATATTAGGGTAGTTGAAGTCACCTAGTATGATGGTGTTTGGAGATACATTTACCCTCTCCAATGTTTTCAGGAAGGCCATGTGAGGTTCCTGAGTTTGAGAGGGTGGCCTGTAACATGCTACAAATTGCAGGGCAGTGTTGCCTATGGTTAATTGCACCTGGATGGTCTCCGATGCATCGCTGACCAACCTTGAGGTGTGGGTGCCCTTTTATGAATATGGACACCCTCCTTTCTTGGTGTTGTCCGGATTTTGGGGCCGGAACGCATGATATGAGGTGAAACCTGTTAGTGCTGGGGTGCTCTCAGGAGCCTTAAACCCAAGGTTTCTGTCACAGCACAGACATCGATGTTCTCCATATTGAGAAGGGCCTCGAAAAGGCCATCTTGAGAGTGAGACTCCTGGCATTGAGCAACATTACCCTTATTTTTTTTCCTTTTGGTGTTCTAGGGTGGTAGGTTTAGAATTTGAGCCTTGCCTAAAAAGGCACTATGGGGTGGCAAGAGCCTTTGCCAATATCCGAAGCCCAGGGTGACAGGTGCAAGCCGCCTGGAAGCAGCGTTGTCCAGCATGTCATCCCAGGCAGACAGACATTGGATCCCTTTGAATGACACCAGAATTTAAGCCAATTATTAAAGCTGATCATCTTATCACTGTATTGTGGCATCATTCTAGGTGAAGGTAGGATACTGCTCAAGGTCAGGGTCATACCTGCCTGGGCTACATAATCAGAGAGCTCCTCGATGCCCCTTTTTCATGTAGTCCAGGAGGTATGTCTCAGGTGTGACACCAGCGTGGACAATGACTGAGTCTACTTGTACCTGCTGTTGAGAGACCTGAGTGCTTCTTATGTGGCGGATTCTAGCCCCGACAGGCAGCTTACTGTGCCCCTTCTCCTTACTCAGTCTGGTGAGCGGGACGCCAGTGTGTCTGACTATGGAATCACCAATGACAAGTGTGTCTGGCATTTTGTTTGGCCTTAAGGGCTGTGACTGTTTGACACTCTGACTGTGTGGTCTATGTGTTGCATTTTTGGGTCATGAGGTGGTAGTTGTTTGGGTGTCTGCTTTGGTGGCCTCTGCTGTTTTGGTAAATTTTTTATCAGAGCCTCCGAGTATGTCTTTGTGTGAGTATGTGTATGATTTGAAGTTGTGATGACATGTTTACTTATGTATTGTATGTGGTTACCTGCCCCTCCTGTCTGGTCTTGGCAGTCCTATGTTGAGAGAGCTCAGCCTCCAGTTTGGCCTATAGTTGCATCTCTGCATGTATTTGTGTTTTGTGGGAGGAGAGGATTGTCTGTGTACATGAGGCAATTGTAACATTGCCTCAATATTCCCAGGTTCACCAGTTGAGCTGGAGAGGACACTAGCAACTGATCCCCCGACATACTAGAAGTAGTAGATAAAGAGACTTTCAAAGGACTCCGGGGGAAGGGGGAAGTGGGTTTTAGGCTGGTGGGGTACTATCTATAATAAGAGTGCTTTATCAAGGTGCAAGTACTGTAGGAGTAAGTGCTAGGCTTTACAGATAGAGAATAGTCTACTTGGGAATCAAGTAGAGATGAACTTTTCAGTTATAGGATATGCTGGTTAGATCAGCAGTACAGCTCGAGGAAGGTAGTTCTAAGGGAAAATTTGAAGAGTGGAATTTAGATGGCCCCAAAAGTTAACCTTGTTTAACCGCTGCTTTGTGTGCAACAGTTAACTCTGCGCTTAGCGTGTTTTATAGCAGGGGCTGAAGGGGGCTAGGGAAATTTGGGCCAAACGACCAATGGACTACTAGTTTCTGGCTGAAACTTCACCAAATCGGACAAAAGGCCGCTCAGTGCCCCCCACTCCCACTGGTAAGCAAAGAAACTTCCCTCCTCCTAATAAGGCAATGGATCAGTAACAGGAACTATAAACAAAGCCCAGGGATCAGCAACTCTGAAACTGGACTACTCTAGTTCAGTAAGGCGGAAAACAAGAGATTTTTTGTTTTATTACAGAGATAAGGAAAAACAGACAGTAAATGCTATAAATGCTGTAAATCGGCTAGCACTTTAGTGTGTAGCCTACAGAAACAATTTGCAACAATTAGTAACTTAAAGTGCAATAAACAGTGTAAAATGCAGAAATCACTTAAAGTAGCAGTAAAACAGGCAAATGCAGTCGCTAGCTTAATAACAGTGGGAAAGCCACAAAAATACTTATATCTGGTAGAAAGTCACTCTTTTTGCTCTCTGCTGCTTGGATCACTCTGCAGGCCACCACGAGGATCTGTGCTGAGTTGGTAGAAGCTGGAAAACGTGTGTATAGCGTGTTTTATAGCAGGGGCTGAAAGGAGCTAGAATTGGCCCAAAACGACCAATGGACTACTAGTTTCTGGCTGAAACTTCCCCAATTCGGACAAAAAAGGTGCCCAGTGCCTCCCACACCCACTAGTAAACCAAAAAAATTGCCTTCTTCCTAATAAGGCAATAGATCAGTAACAGGAACTAAAAACAAAGCCCAGGGATCAGCAACTCTGAAACTGGACTACTCTAGTTCAGTAAGGCGGGAAAACAAGAGATTTTTTTTTAACAGAGACAAAGAAAAACAGACAGTAAATGGTATAAATGTTTTGCCTAGCACACTTGAGTGTGTTAGCCTACAGGTAAAATTAAGCAACAAATAACTTTTAAGAGTGCAAAACAGTTAATCAACACAAAACAGTTTAAATAGAATGCAGAGCTGTATAAACAGGCTAAGATGCAGTCGCTAACAGTACATATTCAAAAAACCAGAAAAAATATTTAAATCAGTTATAGCAAATACAGTTATAACAAATGCTCTGAAATATACTGTATATTTCCAATATGTTTAAAAGGGCAGTCAGAACACAAGAAGGTTCAGGCGAAAAAAAAAAAAGTTTTGTTTTACTTTTTGAAAAGGGAAAAGGAGGAACAGAAGGCCTTATCAAATGTTTCTCTGTATTAAGAAGAATGAGCTAATGACACTAGATTGGGAGGTGTGTCACAGTAGGGCAACTGCAAAGCCACCAAGTATACAAAATAAAAGCACTACAGAGTCAAATGAAAGTTTTAAACAGATAAGGATTTGTGAAGTTTCTGAATAGACAAAGTGTTTTATATATATAAAATAAAAAAAACAGTAATCTGAAAAAAAAAAAAAAAAATATTTATATTTTGTACCTCAGTTGCTTTATACAGATAGCAACAATCCCATTGGTTAACTGTCATAGATGTTCATTGAGTCCCTGGGGAAAAGGCCACCCAGTCTGATAATCCATTTTATTTCCTTTGCATTTAGTATAGAGTGCTATTGGGATTTATTACTATTACCAAAATCATGTCAATAATAATAAAAATTTAAAATTTGCTTGTAGAATGTACTAAAGTGTGTTTGTACAAAGCATTATAAATCTTTTTTTGTTTGATATTACTTTGGTGCTCAGAGATTCTAATCCTAAGAGGTCTGGACGTTTGTCCAACATAGAAAGCACGAGCTACAAGAGGCTAAATAGATAATCCAATCACTGGAACAGTTAGAAAAATTGCAAATCAAAAACTTGTGAACAATTGGGGTGGAGAATTGATTGACTTTTATATTTACAATTTTACAATGTCCAATGGAAAACAACCCTGTAAGGGTTCCCTGTCAATGTTGTTTGTGTCAAATCAGATGATTTATTGTCCCTATGTTTATAATGATTGAAGAAGGAATTAAGATTCTTCCCTTTCCTATAGGAAAAAAGACAACTTTCAGGAATAAATGTTAATATGTCACATTGTAAAATATTCCAATGTCTCCTCA
>NW_025056768.1:0-8430 GCF_019279795.1 Protopterus annectens | reverse complement strand
GGCCTGGTTTAACAGGCACTGTTTTGATAGTCTTGGCTGCTTTAGCCTGGCAGAAGGCCTTGGACATGGCTGCTGGGAGGCCTAGCAGCACCACGTGTGGGGTAGAGACATCAAGGGAATGGTGTCTGACAGTCAGTGGCAACCACCGCGGTGATTAAATTTCTGGTGATTCAAGAGTGGTAGCAGGGCCTCAGTTGTAGAGATAGATTCAATGTGCTGATCAGTTTTCTGGGTTTACGGCGAAACCGGGGTTCTCCTTGATTTGCTTAACCATGGTTCGGCCGAAACCGCGGACCCATGATGTCAGTCCTTTTATCTTTCGTTTTTGGCGGATTGGGTGGGAGGATCCGGCATCATCACGCAAAATCGGAACCCGAAAACTGTTCACACTAAACTCTGCGACCCAGCGCCTAGCGTTAAATCGGTTGTGAAGGAAAACACAGGCAGACAGGCTGCTACGTGGAAGTGGGCTGTGGGTACAAACAAGGCAGACAATAAGGTGGAAATCTTTATATGAAATTGTTGTTTCCCACAGGTTAAACAGTGTGCTTTTTCTGACATCCAGCTGAGGCAAAGAAGAAAGAGTCCCCAGCAGTGCTGCTAGAAGTCCAGTAGTGATAGGTAAGTGTCTCTGGATCCGACCGACCCGGCACTTGGGCAGCTTGCTTCGGGTGCCGCAGCGGCAAAGGAGCTGAGAAAATGGCGTCGATGATGCTTTATGCCGAACCAACCGAGATGGCGTGGTGAAGTGCGACATCAGCGAGCCGGACCCGGACTTTGGAATCTGGCCGACTGAAGGGCTGCCTGACGACAGGACAACCCAGTTGTTATGACTGCAGATGCATCCATGAAGGACATCTTCATGGGAATGTATGAGTTGCTACAGATCTTTCCGGATCAATAATCTAGTAGGAACCTACGGCACAAGAGTTGAAGGGCTCAAGTCACTTCCTGCCTAAATAGTTTTGCAGGGAATGCTGCATACTTTTGAAGACTCTCAAAATTAAATCCCCAACAAATCCAACATTCCTTGACATCATACTCAGGGGTAAAACAAAAGGCACAGGATGCATAGAAACCTTAAGTGGAATTTTCTTAACAGAACAGCATGTGCCCTTTCAAAGTCCAGGCATTCCATAAAACAATCAGGCGTTTGAATGACTAGACAATACAAGGCTATAAGCAATAGCAAAGTACATTTCTGTACTGAGCTGTGGAGTAGGCCAAACTATGGATGCAATCCCTGCAGTCTGCATATTACAAATGGGCAAGAAAGATCTTAGGCTGAATGGGAAGGTGTTGGTCTTCCACAGGGAAAGCCCCGACATCCCTGAAGGGTAGATGCTCACCACAGCTAGGAAAGGTGGAACTCGAGAAGTTAGGCTGGGGATCAGGCCCTCAGTGGCTGAAGTCTTGATAATAAAAAAGTACAGTTGTGTACACTTATCATAAACGTAGATGTTTGAGTGTATTCACTGTTTCAGTCATCACATTTGGGTTATCCTACCAGGGGTAGCCCTCAGTCGGCCCAAAGAGCAGAAGCTTAGCATGTCTGCGTCGGTTGCTGTTGCTCCAGGACTGACGTCTGGTCATCAGTGGTATAAAATCAGGCAGCCGACGCCATTACATCCGTTTTTCTTGCCCTGTCAGGAGCCCCCAAACAGGGAGCTAGGTTATGGTGGAAGAACACCACCAGCAGAAAGTAAACAATAATTCCCTGCAAGGAGAGAGAGAGAGAGAGACAGAGACCGAGACAAGGGGGATGGAGCGAGGGAAACCAGGACTCCAACAGTGAACACACTAACATCTACATTTATGGTAAGTGTACACAACTGTACTATGTTAATGTTTCACTGTTGCACTGTTGCAGTCATCACATTTGGGTCGATTCCCAAAGCTGAAGAAAAGGGTGGAAGCAGTCAAGAAGACTGGGGGCTGGCTAGGATGCCCTGCAAGACTGCGGTGGCAAAGCCAGTCCTGGATTTGGAGAACATAGGCAGGTGGTACTGCTTGGTGAAGGTATGAACAGATGTCCATGCTGCAGCCTCCAGGATGTCCCTGGTGGGGACCCCTCTGAGAAAAGCTGCAGAGGTGGGGTTGCCCTGGAGGAATGCGTCTTGACCCCCTTTGGGGGTGGTTTCCCGTGCTGTTTGCAGCAGAAAAGGATGCAGTATGCTATCCATTTGGGGATTGTTTGTTTGAATATGGCCTTGCCCCCTGCCCCTGCTGTAAAGCTGACTAGCAACTGATCAGTTTTTCTACAAGATTTAGTCCTGTCCAGATGGAATCTGAGCTGTCTGTGCACATCAAGAGTGCAGAATCCTTTCCCCCTTGTTTTGTGGGTTAGGGAAAAAGGTGAGCAAATGAATGGACTGGTTGAGAGCCACACTGAACACCACTTTAGGCATGAAGGATGGGTTAGTCCTGAGGGGGACCCTGTCAACATGGAAAATGATGAAGGACTCTACAGCCACGAGTGCCTGTAGCTCTGATACGCTTCTAGTTGAAGTGATGGCCAGAAGCAAGGCTGTCTTCAAAGAGAGGAATTTTAACTCTGCTGAAGCTGCAGGTTCAAATGGGGGTAGGGTGAGCTTTTCCAACACAAAGTTGATGTCCCAAGCTGGGGTAGGAGCTCTTCTGGGTGGCCTTAAGTTTTTAGCCCCTCTTAGGAACTGTTTGATGAGAGGGTGTGAGAAGACAGGTGGGCTCTGTGCTGTAATACGCAGAGATGGCAGAGGCATGAATTTTAAAAGAAGAGAAGGATAGACCTCTGTGTAGTAGGTCGGCTAAGTAATCCAGGATGAAAGGTAGGGAGGCCTGTGCCATTCCGGCTCCCTTAGCCTGGATCCAGGTGCAAAACCTTTTCCACTTGTCAGCACAGGATTTTCTAGTGCCTGGGGGTCTGGCCTCACGTATAACATCTGGGACTTGTTTGCTCAAGCTGGTTGGGATCGGAGGTAGTTGCCATGGTGGCAGGGGTGACAGGCTGCGCACAGCAGTGGGTACCAGTGTTGGCGTGGCCAGTCTGGGGCAATCAGGACTGTCCTCGGTTTTTCCTCCTTTATTTTGAGCAATTACCAGCAGAATACAGTGGTAGAGGGAAATGCATAAATCAAGAGAGTTTACCACTGGAAGGATGGAGCATCCACTTTCCAGGCCTTGCTGGCGAGGTTCCCTGGTGCAGAATTTGCTGAGCTGATGATTGGAGTGGGAGGCAAAGAGGTCCACCTTCGGGGTGCCCCACTTCTGGGTTATAAGGGTGAAGGCTCTGTGGTCTAGCTGCTACTCATGTGGGTCTAGCAAGTTTCTGCTTAAGCAGTCTGCCAGAGAGTTTAGGGACCCTGGCAGGAATTGTGCTAGCAGGTGTAGTTGCATGGCTGAAGCCGTGTGTCAAAGGGTCATGGTGAGCCTGCAGAGAGAATAAGAGTGGGTCCCTCCTTGCTTGCTGATATACCATATCACTGTGGTGTTGTCAGTTTTGATCAGTAGAGACCCCGGGGAGAGTAGGGGGTCTGAAAGCTGTCAGAGCATGCTGAACAGCTAGCATCTCTTAGATAATGTGCAGATATATTTGATTTGGGCTCCAATGGCCCTGAATGCACCCACCGCCCAGGTGTGTACCCCATGCATAGTCTGATGTGTCTGTGATGAGGGTCTGGGTGGGTGGGGTTGTGAGAAGGGAAGTCCCTTGTTGTGGTTGAATGCTGCTGCCCACCAAAGAAAATCTCTCCTTAGACAAGGTATCACTGGTATGATAGTTTTCAGGTCTTGAGAGTGTTGACACCAAAGGCTTTTTAGGTACCACTGTAGTCTAGCATATAGACTGAGTAGAATGCAGGAGGCCATGAACCCTAGAGCTTGGAGGATTTTTCTTGCAAATAACTGGGTTCTGGTGGCTAGTTGAGAGAAGTAGCCTGTCAGGTAGGTTTGTTTTTCTAGAGTAAGAAATGCCATCTGGGATGCTGTGTCCAGGCTTGCTCCCAGGAATACAATTTTTTCGTGGGGACTAGTTTTGATTTCTTTTCGTTGACAGTATACCCCAGGGAGGTCAGTAGGTCCTTTACAAAGGTCAGGGTGCTATAACAGCTTTTCCTGACCATCTGCCTGAATCAGACAATCGTCTAAGTAGGAGTAAATTTGAATATTTTGTTGTCTGCAAATAGCAATGGCTGCTAGGCATTTTGTGAAAACTCTGGGAGCAGTGGATAAGCCAAAGGGAAGCAAAGAATTGAAAGTGCATAGATCCTGCCCTGAAACAGATATTTCCTGCAAGACTCCCCAATTGGGATGTGCAGGGAGGCCACTTTTAGGTCCAGAGTGGCTAACCAAGCATAAAATAAATGACCAGCAAAACCAGAATCCAACCTCTATAGCCTCGGTAGTAGCCTTCCACGGACAATACAAACAGAAAAAATTCGGCACATATTTATACAATAAAATCGAACAATTATACAATTAAAACAAAGAATAAAAACTCTCCAATTGCATTATATATTAATGCCATTAAAGGGGCTAAAGTGCCATCATTTAATATAAAAATAGTTTCCTTATACAAAAGTTTTTTTCTTTATATTAATACTATATTGGGTAATAGGAATAGGTTCTAAAACTGTACCCAACAGTCCTTGTGGGTTACTAACATGATGTTTTTTGAAGTGCACTGCAAGTGGACTTTCTAATTGCATTTTCAACCTAATGCTATGTTCTCATGTAATACAGAAAGCATTGTGTATGCACTTAAATGTCCGTGTGGGATGTTCTATAAATATAGATGAAAGTAAAAGGGCCTTTAAGACCAGGATACAGGAACATGAGAGGGATACTAAAAATGAAAAATTATAAAGTCCACTTGCAATGCACTTTAAAAAAAACAACATAGTAGTAACCCACAAGGACTGTTAGGTACAGTTTTAGAACATATTCCTATTACCCAATATAGTATTAATATATCGAAAAAACTTTTGTATACGTAAGCTCTTTTTAAAAAATGGCACTTTAGCCCTGAAATAACATTAATGTAAAGATGCAGATGGAGAGACCCCTATTAAATCTTTAAGTGTTTTAATTGTATAATTGTTTGATTGATTTTATTGTATAAATGTGTGCTGCAATTTTTCTGTTTGTCTTCTCCTTGAAGGCTACTGCCGAGGCACTTCAGATTGGATAAAATTTTATAGTGGTGGATCCTGGTTTATATTTTACGTTCTATTTTTTTTGTTTGTTTTATTTGCTGTGTGACTGGCTAACAGAGCATCCTTGGAAAGCATAGGAAGAAGCTGCTAGAGGGTGAGCATTCTGAATTTTGGTATCGTCGATTGTGTGTCAGGTGCCCTCTTTTCTGGGAAGCAGGAAGAGTCTGGAAGAGAAACCTTGGCCTATCTCTTCTGCAGGAACATGCTGTATTGTCCTCATGGAGAGCAGGGAAAGGACTTGCTTTTTGGCCTCTGCCCACTGGTTTGGAGGAATTTTTGGGAACCCTTGTGTGGTTGGCAGGAAGTGTGGAAATAAAATTTGTATCCCTGGGACACTATATTGAGGACCCATCGACATTGGTAATAGAGGCCCAGTTGCTAGCATGGAAGGACAGTTTTCCACCTAGGGCACAAGCAGGTGGGCAGAGGTAAGGGGTGGAGGTGTAAAGTCATTGTGAGTTCTTATCAGGTACGGTGGCAGAATATTGCACTCCATGTTTTGAAGAGGTAACTCTCAGTGTAGGTGCTCTGCATTCCCTGGGACTGCTGTCTGGGGGGGGGGGGTCTGCTTCCCCTGGGTCTGGGCTGAGCTGGCCTGGAGGGGGCAAGAACGAACCAGTGCTTGGAGGGACAAAGCGTACTGAACCTCAGAGGCTGCGTACTGAACCTCAGAGGTTGGACATGTAAGAAGTCTGTCTGCACAGATTTAGCTTTTTCTTACATTTTTTAAGACCTCTTCTGCCTTGGTGCCAAATAAATTGTCTTTGTTCAATGGTGCATCCAATAATTTGGATTTGACATGGTCTGGCAAGGTCTGCTCCTTAAGCCAAGCATGCCTTCTAAAGGACAGAACCAGTGACTGCTGCCCTGCAAGATGCGTCTAGGGCATCAAAGCCACATTGCAAGGTGTGCTTAGTAACTGACACCGCAGAATGAATTGAGCATCTTGTAATTCTTTATTTTCTGCTGAAAGCAGGAAAGGAAGATATTTTTGTTTGAGGAGTCCCATGGTTTATGCTGCTGATGTTTCAGCATGTATGGAACCAGATAACTTGAGATGCATATTACTTTTTACCCCAAATGTCTAAAGCTCGGGAATCCCTGTCTGAGGGGGTGGGATTCTTAGCTGAGGTTGCTTTAATTCCTTTAGGTCCTTGAGAGATGACCTCTGGGGGTCAGCAGTAGGATTTTTGTAAAGGAATTTGTGAGAGTCAGGGACACTGTAGTACCTGACAGGTTTCCTGGGAGCAGGAGGAAGGGTGTCAGGAGTTAAACTGGATTCCATAAAAACATCATCCACAACATACAGGACAGGAGGAATGTGCTGTGGTAAATCTAAGAATTCCAGAGTCTTTTTTGACTGAGGATAGTCTTGACATTCCCATTGGAAATGCTCCCTAAAACTATGAAGGGTTTCCCCAAATGTAAAATCCTTGGGTGGAGAGGTAGAAGGAATGGATTCCTCTACATCAGAATCCTCATAAGCAGAGAGGGGTTGCATGTCTTCATATTCAGAAGCATCACAGTCATCGGACTCCTGTTCAGTTATAACTACTCAGGACAAGTCTCTCTTTCTTTTGGAAGGGGTAGACTGGCTTCCCCTATTAAGCATAATAAGGGCTCCCACCATTTAAGCATTTGAGATTGAGGCAAGGAAGCAGTTGCCTGAGTTTGGGTCGTCGGTTTTTTGGGCGTAGTTCGTACCCTGAGCCTTAGACACGCGGTAGTTTTAGAAAGAACTGAAGACGCGAAACAAGTCGGTCTGTGTCGAGTATCGGTACTGCGAAGTACTTCCTCAGAAGCTTAGTGGCTCCGGGGCCCATCCAAGGTAGAGACATCCGCAGGATCCTTAGGTTGAAGAAGAGTAGCATGGCATACCTGACTCCGAAAGAGTCTTGGTAGTGGCCTGCGAATCCACAGAAGTGGGCATCAGGGGCTGCGAAAGCGCCTCACTGAGGACCGCAGAACTGACTAGCTTAGCGGAAGCATCGTCGCCAGTTTTGGACCTGTGCGTTCTCTTTTATCCTTACGTTTTTTCGGAAGATCGGTAGTTGGATGGCTTACCGAAGCCATATCGGAATTTGAGGATCGAGAGCGAAAATATCTAGCTACAATAAGGGCCCCGACGACGTATAGTTCTGGCGTTGAACAAAGCACAAAAGCGACAGCGAGGGATGCCGTGGTCTGGGGCTAGACAGGTGATGCATTAAGAATGGAAGTCTGTGTGGTATTTGCTTTCCACAGGTGAGACAATTAACTTTTTCTGACATTGGTTAGAACAAGAAAAAAGGATCCCCAACGGGATACTTAGCTTTAGAAGACTTCAACTTCAATTCGGAAATGAAAACTCAGTGAAACATGAAGAACATCTACTGCAACAGTGATCTACACAAAAATATAACTAAGGAGGGAGAAAAAGAGGAGCCACCATTAAGTCACACTGGAAACTTAAAATAGTAAACCGATACCATGTTTCTACAAAGCACCCCGATACAAAAGGAAATCAAATGAAGAGAGATTGATTTACTAGAATAGCAAAAAGAAAGGGAACATTGATAAAATATCTGAATACATACAAAGTAAAAACAGTATGTTTGTACAAGGGCAAGATCACTTGTGACACTTGCAAGGGGCATTCCTCAAAAGTATTCCACTGGTACTCATTTCAGAAGAGACAGACATCTCAAAAACATGTGAAAACAGAAACACAGGTTTACAAATTAGTGACTATTTATGCCCAGGTGAATTCTAATTGTTCAATAAGAAAAAGCACAAAAGCTTACAAGTGCAGGAGTGAACAATAAGCATCAATCAACTATTTTCATCCAGTTATAAAAGGTCCATTATGGGCAAAACTGAAAGCATTTTTTTAATCTTTTCGTAAAGATACACTGAATCAAAACCTGCCTGCATTAAGTGGGTTGCATATGTAATAATTAAGAGTTTATTTACTTACTGTAACACTGACTGCCTTCATGGAAATAGACATTCTGATGAAGTTTTGTTTACTTGGAAAATTACCTGGCCTTAGACAAGCTAGTCACCTCTTGTGAAATAATTACAACAGTGCCTCCAGTCCACACAAACTATAGCGACTTTCTGTAACCATCTCAGAATGGGTTGGTTTGAGATGGCAAAAGCATCTACCATACTTCTCAACTGTCCAAATTGTTGCATGATGGCCAGATGTTTGCATAATACCTTTTGGCCTACTCCTTATTAAATTTCTGGCTTTCTT
>NW_025056767.1:0-13050 GCF_019279795.1 Protopterus annectens | reverse complement strand
GTAATTAATCAATTTATAAAATTATAAAATTTGAGTCTGTGTTATATAAAAAGCAACACCTAATAAATGCCTAAGTTCACAATGCATTGAAAATACATAAAAATACATAAAAATGTATCATAACTAATACTGCATAGTATATGGGAAAAAGACATTGGGGAACATATTTGTTCCCTACAACAGATCCAATACAAAATGATGATACATAAAAACCAAGTATATTCATTAAATATGCACCTTGTCAATTAACTTAAAAATTGTCACAAATATTAGCGTTCAAGGGCTTTTAATCTAAGTAAACATTTGACTGAACATGAATCATTTATACCTGGATAAATGTACGCATTAGTACGTAATTGCCACAGCAATTCTTGTTCCTCAAGTTTTAAGTGCCAGGGACCACCCCTAGGATTCTTAGGGACACTTTGCACTACAAGAAAAAGAAAACTATGTGTTTTAAACTCATTTACATGTCTTGCTAATGCATTAGTCAGATTGCATCTAGAAATAGCATATACATGTTCATAAATACGTTGTTTGAGTCGACGCTCGGTTTTCCCAAAATAGAAAACCGGACAAAATTTGCACTGAGCCAAATATACAATGCCTTGACTTTCACAATTATACTTCTCCTGTATGGAATACTGAAAGCCATTAATACTGAAAGAAGGGCTTGTTAATATATATTTGCAATATTTACATCTACCACATTTGGATGTACTGTTGATAAGATGGATAGCTGCATGGCTTACAAATAGGACATGGCAAGTATCACACACCAACTGGACAGTTGAAATCCTTTGTTACAGTCAAGGTGTCCCACAGGGCTCTGTCCTAGGCCCTTACTTGTTTAGATTCTATCTTTCAGACCTTACTTTTTCATCTGAGGTGTTCTACAGTCTATATGCTGACGACCTGAAATTGGGTAAACTGATTACAAGGGTTAAGATAAGGCATGTCTACAAAATAATTTGACTAAATTGACCATTTGGGCACAGGAGAATAATAATATGTTTTTAACTTGTTTAGTGATACACAGAATTAGTTATGTTAGAGTTTAAGAAATGTTTTTGCATACTAAACTAATCCATTAATTCATTAATTGGACAATGAATTTACAGCTTAGTTAATTAACTGATTGTTTGATTGTTTTATTATTGAGAAGTTTTAGTATATATACAACACCCGTAAATGTATTTTCTATGGATCTGAAAAAGCATGCTTTTATGTACACGAAAGCGCTTGTCCTTGATTATTAAACTTTTCCATTTATTGTGGTGGTCTGTCTCCAGTGTGTCTACACTTTACTCTATATTTCGTTTTTTGGAACAGACCTTCAGGAAACAGCGTTACTGTGTTTTTCTTCATTTGTGCTGTTGGGCTTTGTTTTGCTGTTTCCACATGATGGATATTACTGCAGTTGAGCTTGATTACGTACCGGAGAGACCAGACCCGAAGAGGAGATGGAATCTTCTCATGGAGAACAAAGACAATCCTTTTTTGGCCATGGAACTTTCAGCGACAGGTATTTCAAATACCAATATCAATACTGAGAATATACATGACTTTAATGTGGCACTTAAAGATCTAGAAAACACCTTGTATAAGCTACAGAGATTTGTATGGCAGAGGCGGCACTTGGAAGCCTGTCTACACTTCAAAGTAGTGCCAAGAGGAATGAGAGTCCTCTGTATGCCATCATATGGCAACAGCCACCCTGATTTATTAAAAAGGTGGCAACAACTGAATTTAGACTTGAGCTACAATTACATGAAGTTATTGATTGAGTATTTCACTCCGTTAGAGAATGAGCTGAACAGCAAGGTGGAAACCTTGTATAATGACATCATCATTAAATTTAAAGGGGACATGTTTGAACAACGGTTAGATAATGTACTACATCAGACATCCTCCTATGGTGAGAGGTTACAACAAATAAAATTGCGTAAGTTACAAAGAGATTATCATGACTTCACGAACAGCCAAGTTTTTGTCTGGCCCAGATATCGAGACAATAGAAACACTAACTTAACGTCCCCTACTATGGACTCAGCAATAAGTATTGATACACATGAGCAACAGAACATTCCCCCTTTAAGAACAACAGCTGTGGTGGAGAATGCCTTTACATCACACACAGGAACTGCAACTTCCTCTACACAGGGAGTAGACAACACACCGCTGCCTAACCAGTTGGCTTTACAGCGTTCTACATTGCAGAATTTGGGTGCGAAACCCAAAATAGCTCAAAGCAATATTGAGCGTTTTTTACCGCTTCCAGTCCACAACCAAGGTATACTGAGAGGCAGGTCGAACAGCAGAGGAAGGTCCAAGAGGAAATACTCAGGTGAGCAACAGGACCACAGAAGTCAAATGAGGGATGGAGCGACCTAATTGTTAATCTTTCTAATTATGAGCTATCAGAATCGGAGAAGAATCTATTGAATCGAGGACTTACGTACATACCTGCACAGGTTAGTAACATTGCTGAGGTCTTATAGATTTAAGACTTTTCATTCGTACTATATCGCTAAAATTGTTCTTCAACAAGAAGAACAGAATGAAAATTGAGACTAATAACACTGACATTGTTAATTTCAAAAGAAAAAGCGTTTTTACGCCAGCGCCTCCACCTGTGGCAGAATGTTACATGAAAGCTTGTGAAAGTGACCTGTATAAGTATTATTATGATTATAAGCACACTTCAATGTTTTTCAATATGTACACTAATGAATGGGAGGATATTTACACCCTGAAACGTGCCAGTAATCTCATGATAAAATCAGCTGACAAAGGAGGTGGCATAGTGCTACTGAACACTGACATGTATATTAACAGTATGCTAGATTTACTAAGTGAAGCAGAAACTTATAAATTGATTGATAAATCTGACCTAGATAAAATTGTATATACAGTACACCAAGAACTTTATGATTTTGTAATGTGTAGGCAGATAGACTATGAATTGTATTTGTATTTTTTCATAGAAAAGCCGAAAGTACCTTATATTAAAGGCCTACCAAAAATACATAAGAATATAATGCCACCACCCATGAGACCTATAGTAGTAGGTAATGGCTGGGTCACTGAAACACTATCTGTTTACTTAGAAAAGAAACTTAGACCTTTAGTCACTGAAGTCAGCTCTATACTAAAAGACACATACCAACTACTGGATTCTCTAGATAGCCTTACTAATGGTCCAACTGAAGAATGCATTTTGGTTAAGCTAGATGTGAAGAATTTATTCACTTCAATACCTAACACCTTTGGCCTTGAAGCCTTGAGATCTATCATAAACGGTAGCCACCAATTCACAACTAGCGATGAGACTCGATTATGTGCAATTTTAGAATTAGTATTAACCAACAATGCTTTCATGTTTGAAGATAAGATATATTTACAGCAGTGGGGGGTGGCCATGGGAACCCCCTGTGCTAACACCTATGCTAATTTGGTGATGTATTACTGGGAAAAGACTCATCTGTTCAATAATGACAACTTTAAGAAGATAAGTCTCTACAAAAGATTTGTAGATGATGTGCTGCTGTTTTGGAATGGCACCTTAGATGAGCTTCTTACTTTTATCCAGTATCTTGAGTCGACTACCATGTTTTTGAAATTTACTGTCAACTATTCACACCATAGCATAGATTTTTTAGATGTTACAATTACCAAAGATATAAGACATGCTATCAACACCACTATTTTTAGAAAAGATTGTTGGAAAAATACATTACTTCACTACAATAGTATGCACCCCAGATTTATTTTTGATAATATAGTGAGAAGCCAGTTTACTAGAGTCAAGAGATTATGCAAAATAAAGAGTGAATTACATACACAAGGTGATTTTTTGGAAAACTGCTTTAACAGCAGAGGGTATAATCCAGAAAAAGTACGCTGTATCAAAGAAAAATACATTCCTAATGAAGTTTCAAAGAGTTCAGATAGTAACACCTCTAAACATCATGGATATACTAAGAAAGCCTTTGATAAATCTAAAGTGAAAATAAATATTAGATATACTAGTGATAACAAATATATCAGAAATATTTTAACTAAGAACTGGCACATTCTTATGACTGATACAGAGATAGCTGATTTAGTAGGCTCTACACCTTCATTTGTCTATCGGAACAGCAAGAATCTGAGTAGGCTGCTGTGTATTGAACAACTAAGTGCAACCAAGAGTGCTAGATCTAATATGGACAAGAGATTAGGCACGTTTCCTTGTACTAAGTGCAATATGTGTGCTATGATCACCACTAGTCAACTTTTTGAGCATCCCACACTAGCTTTTAAATTTGAACCACATTTTTTTGCAACTTGTGAAGACAGGAATTTGATATACTTGGCGGACTGCCAAGCCTGCAGAGCCTTTTACATAGGCATGACAACTAGAACTCTGAAAGAGAGAATACAAGAACATGTTTATGATATAAAGAAATGTGAGACAAAAAATGCGTTTGCAAAACATGTCATGAATAATGCAGGACATTCCTTTGCTTTTAGAGTCCTACAAACTATCACACCATGCAAAAGAATGGGAGACACATTCAATGATTTAGAAAATAAGGAATTATGCTGGATTCTCAGATTGAAGGCCCAATATTCTCCAGGTCTGAATCAATACGTGAGCGTAAGAGCTCCATTGAAAGGACGTAGTGTTAAATAAATACCATACACACAAGTTTTTATCCTGATATATTAGAGTCCTAGGTGTTTATTACCCTTTTCGGAATGCACACACATTTTTTTGGTCATGTATACACATTTTTTAATTGTTCATTTAAATGCTAGCAGTAGAGTTTGAATTTCATATATTCTTATAACATGCATTTATTATCAAGACATCTTTATTTCATATATTTACCATTATTACTATTATCAAATTTTATCTTACCTATAAATGTTTATAATACTCATGACATTTTATGACACAATATATAATTTTATTATATAATAATTTTTTACCATATTTATAATATATTCACTACTTCACTTACATTATTTAATAAATCCATAATATTTATTATACCATGATCCCCCCAAAACGTGCACGCTGATTGGCCAGCGTGCCCGTTGTAAATCGAGTTATACTAATGGAAAAAGGTCCGGTCGCCCGGACTTTTTTCCATTAGTATAACTCGTTTTTTAAAAACACTGTCTCGCTATGTTAAATGGGTTTAACATAGCCAGACAGCTTTAAAATAAGCAACGGAGATCTCCGTTGCTTATTTTAAAGCTGTCTCGCTATGTTAAACCCATTTAACATAGGGGCCAGTGTTTAACAACGGAGAAAGCAAGATCTCCGTTGCTTTTGAGTGTCTCGCTATGTTAAATGAGTTTAGCATGGCGAGACGGTTTTAAAATAGCGGCGGAGATGTCCGTTGCTTATTTAAAACTGTCTCGCTATGTTAAACTCATTTAACTAGCGGACATAAAAAGCAACTGAGATCTTGCTTTCTCCGTTGCGGCTCACAACTCTGATGTACTGCGAGCGCCGCAGTACATCAGAAACTGCGCGATGCCAGACATCTGCGGAAGGGCAGTAAACAGGCATTATACTATGCCATTATTTAAGAAAAGTAATAGTTTCTTTTCTTTAAATAATGTCATATAATAACAATAACCACTTCTGGGTGGTAATGCTAAATTTACCACGGTTGGCTTTGTTTGGTCCGGGCCCTCGGGACCAAACCACGCCATAACCGTGGGTAAGCATTAACACCGTGGAAGTTATTGCTATAATATATCCTATATATATATTTACTATATTTATATATTTATAATATTTAAAACATATATATATTTAATATTTTTCTGGATTGACTCAAGTTCTAATAGATAAAATAATGGGACTAAGAACACAATGTACATTGGTTCCCAACATTGTATATACAAGTATGTTTTACTTACTAAGAAATTATGTGTGCTTTACATACACTTGCCAGTTTTAAGAGCTGACTATCAATAAAATTTATACTACGCATCTTTAATTTATTTAGTATGAATATGCAGGTAGTTATTGTAAATAGGGAAGATAGGTTTTTTATACAATGAGTTTAACCTTCTTGAATGTAGTTTATTTATTTCATTTTATCATTGTTGTAATTTCCTTCAATTATGTCGATTTTTCCTGACTATAGATTCTTTTCAAAGATGCAATAATTACTCAGTCTATGGGTTTATTTTAGTGGTTTAGACTAATAATTATGACAAGGGCAGTGTATATTATACAAACTTGCTAGCTCACAAATGATGTTTTAGATACAGACACTGACATAGATTATGTGTAACCCTAAAAGTCTCAGAATGATTTTAATATGTTTTAATATGTTTTTAACTTGTTTAGTGATACACAGAATTAGTTATGTTAGAGTTTAAGAAATGTTTTTGCATACTAAACTAATCCATTCATTCATTAATTGGACAATGAATTTACAGCTTAGTTAATTAACTAATTGATTGTTTGATTGTTTTATTATTGAGAAGTTTTAGTATATATACAACACCCGTAAATGTATTTTCTATGGATCTGAAGAAGCGTGCTTTTATGTACGCGAAAGTGCTTGTCCTTGATTATTAAACTTTTCCATTTATTGTGGTGGTCTGTCTCCAGTGTGTCTACACTCTACAGGAGAATAATATGTTGATAAATACATCAAAAACTAAGCATATGAGATTTGGGGAATATAAACTGAAAAGTGTATATTTAATATAGTGCACAGTGAATGAAACTGTAGACTCATTTAAGGACCTGGGTATATGGGTAGATTCAACTATGAGTTTTTTTAATCATATCAACCAATTGGGTAATGATAGTTATAGAACTATAGATTGTATAAAAAGATTTATAAAGTATAGAAAATCAAACATAATGAAATCATTGTTTGTTAGTTATATTAGACCCAAACTTAAGTATGGAGTAACAATATGGAAACCCTATAGGAAAACAAGCATGAATAAACTGGAAAGAGTACAGTGGAAATATACCAAGGGCATCCATGGATATGAAAATCTAAGTTATTATGAAAGACTAAAATATATGAACTTGTACAGCGTCTCTTACAGATATTTAAGAGGAGATCTTATTCAGGTATATAGGGCATTTAGGGACAACTACCTCTGGGAATGTCTGGGGTTATCAAAAAGTACTAGAGAATCATCAGCTAACCTGTGTTGAAGATTCTATAGGAATGAGAAGTGTACTAATTGGTTTTCAGACAGAGTAGCTGATGCTTGGAACAGACTACCAAATTACATTAAAGCAAGTACTAGTTTAGATATTTTTAAGAACAGCCTGGACACTTATTATGGGAACAAGTGTTTTGGTATATTGGCAAGCTAGAAGGGCATTAATGCCTGTGCTTGAAATATTTGTATGTATGTATGTATGTATGTATATAGGACAAGTGTTTAAGGCCTAGGATCCTCTTTGTGAGGTACTTTTGCCACCTCTCCAGTTGTTGCAGGTGTCTAGTGAGGTACATGCCAAATGAGGCATTGTACTCGAAGACTGGCCTAATGAGTGAAGGGTAGAGTGACACAATAACTTCTTTGTTCCTGGATGCAAAACCCTTAGTAATGAGATGTGCCACATAGAAGGACTTTCTGAACACAGTGGCAATGTAGTGGTCAAAAGAGAGGTTGCTGTCAACCTGTGTTCCCAGATCTCTCATAATGCCTTCTGTGTCCAGTGGACTACCATCAAAGTGGTAATTCATGGGAACTGGGTTTTTCCCAAAGGGGATGATGACACATTTTTGGCATTGAGCTTAAGGCCATGGTTCTAATACCAGTCGTTGCTCCCAGTGAGGCCTTTCTGTAGAATGTCAGCATCACTTAGGGAGTTAATAATGGCTCCCAACTTGCAATTGTCTGCGAACTTTGTCAGCCAGAATCCTGCTTTATATAGTAATAAATATATCCTATATGTATATAAATATTACATGTCTCTGTTGTCCTTGGAAACCTTCTATGGCCACTGCTTGCAGCTGATTGTGGCAACCACTGTTTTTTTACTTTGGGATGACTGTTTTACTGGGGATGACTTTACAGTCACTGATTCTACCCCATTGTCCTTTCTTTACTAGCAGGAAATCTAACTGACTTACTCGTTAGTCACTCTTATATGCAATCTTGTGACAGTATCTCTTTTTAAACATGTGTTGGCTACTATCAAGCCATTTGCCAGATAGAAGTCTAGACTGGCATCTCCTTCTTCCTATTACCCAGGCAGTCCTCATATCCTATTCTGTCTATCCTGATATGTGCATTCAGATCAGCCATTATCAAAACCAGTTCCTGATGTTCTGCTTTATATAGTAATAAATATATCCTATATGTATGTGTGTGCATGTAAGTGTATCTATATTTATCTCTCTCTCCAAATATATATATATATATATATATATATATATATATATATATTCATACACACACACACACACACACACACACACACACACACACACACACACACACACACACACACATGTGTGTATGTGTGTATGCATATTATAGGGTTGGGGATAGATTAAGAGTGTGTGTAATTGTGAGTGTTTAGGATTAGGTTAGGGGATAAATTTACTCTGTGTGCATGCACGTGTGTGTGTGTGTGTGTGTGTGTGTGTGTGTGTGTGTGTGTGTGTGTGTGTGTGTGTGTGTGTGTGTGTGTGTGTGTGTGTGTGTGTCTGTATACCCATGTGTATGTGTGTGTGATGAGAGTTCCAACTGTCTTCTTTAGTGGTAGTGTTATGGGTACAACTTTTTTTTTTTGGTTTGAGATGCAGGTTAGAGTTAGTGGCAAGGTTATCACGTGTTACTATGATGGCACAAGGAGGCTTTGCTGGTTACAATGGATTTGTTTGTTGGTTACAATGGATCCAGTAATCCATAAACCAAATAACCCAGCTAATATTAAGACCATAGATATAAATCCACTCCATCAAATAAATGCACACCCACCTGTCTAGAGGAAACTTACTCTACAAGTTAAACAGTGCGACACACTGCACGCCTTTAAAAAGGATAACTGGCTGGGTATTCATAAATTCAGCCATGGTACGAATGGCCTGGCCCTTCTTGAAAAGGGAGGAAAGGCTTAAGGGTGGGTACTGGCAAAGCTGAAATGTCCTTGCAGCTCAATTAATTTGCAACACATATGAGCCTATGACATATGACTAAGTCACATCCTTGTATGGAAGCAGACTTAGTGGGCATAACGTGCTTAGGCCTGCTTTCCTGGTGACTCTTGGGTGACCTATTTGGACGTGCAGTATGTGGGAGTGGAAAAGGAGTATTTGCTGTTGTGTCTGCACTGAAGGGTAAGATCTTTTACAGTGTGTGAAGAAGACTTGGTCAAAAGATATATGCATGGTATTTTTACAGACAGTATGTGCACTTAAGTGCATTTCAAGACCATAAAATGCTTACATGACTACAATTCTTCTTAATACAGAGAGAACATTTGATAAGGCCTTCTGTTCCTCCTTTTTCCCTTTTCAAAAAGTAAAACAAAACTTTTTTTTCTTTTCGCCTGAACCTTCTTGTGTTCTGACTGTCCTTCTCAAACATATTGGAAATATACAGTATATTTCAGAGCATTTGTTATAACTGTATTTGCTATAACTGATTTAAGTATTTTTTTCTGGCTTTTTGAATATTTACTGCTTAGCGACTGCATCTTAGCCTGTTTATACAGCTCTGCATTCTATTTAAACTGTTTTTGTGTTGATTAACTGTTTTGCACTCTTAAAAAGTTATTTGTTGCTTAATTTTACCTGTAGGCTAACACACTCAAGTGTGCTAGCCGCTTAAAAGCATTTATAGCATTTACTGTCTGTTTTTCTCCTTGTCTCTGTAAAAAAAAAAAAAAAATCTCTTGTTTTCCCACCTTACTGAACTAGAGTAGTCCAGTTTCAGAGTTGCTGATCCCTGGGCTTTGTTTTAGTTCCTGTTACTGATCCATTGCCTTATTAGGAAGGAGGGAAGTTTCTTTGCTTACCAGTGAGAGTGGGAAGCACTGAGCAGCCTTTTTGTCCGAATTGGTGAAGTTTCAGCCAGAAACTAGTAGTCCATTGGTCGTTTTGGGCCAATTCCTAGCTCCTTTCAGCCCCCTGCTATAAAACACGCTAAACACGCGTTTTCCAGCTTGTACCAACTCAGCACAGATCCTCGTGGTGGCCTGCAGAGTGATCCAAGCAGCAGAGAGCTAAAAGAGTGACTTTCTACCAGATATAAGTATTTTTTGTGGCTTTCCCACTGTTATTAAGCCAGCGACTGCTTTTCACCTGTTTTACTGCTACTTTAAGTGATTTCTGCATTTTACACTGTTTATTGCACTTTAAGTTACTAATTGTTGCAAATTGTTTCTGTAGGCTACACACTAAAGTGCGCTAGCCGATTTACAGCATTTATAGCATTTACTGTCTGTTTTTTTCCTTATCTCTGTAATAAAACAAAAAAAATCTCTTGTTTCCCACCTTACTGAACTAGAGTAGTCCAGTTTCAGAGTTGCTGATCCCTGGGCTTTGTTTTTAGTTCCTGTTACTGATCCATTGCCTTATTAGGAAGGAGGAAAGTTTCTTTGCTTACCAGTGGGAGTGGGAAGCACTGAGCGGCCTTTTTGTCCGATTTGGTGAAGTTTCAGCCAGAAACTAGTAGTCCATTGGTCGTTTTGGGCCAATTCCTAGCTCCCTTCAGCCCCCTGCTATAAACACGCTAAACGCGTTAGCTGAGTTACCACTGTTGCACACAAGAGCAGCGGCGGTTAAACAAGGTTAAACTATCCGGGCCATCTAAATTCCATTCTTCAAATTTTCCCTTAGAACTACCTTCCTCGAGCTGTACTGCTGATCTAACCAGCATATCCTATAACTCCAAAGTTCATCTCTACTTGATTCCCAAGTAGACTATTCTCTATCTGTAAAGCCTAGCACTTACTCCTACAGTACTTGCACCTTGATAAAGCACTCTTATTATAGATAGTACCCCACCAGCCTAAAACCCACTTCCCCCGGAGTCCTTTGAAAGTCTCTTTATCTACTACTTCTGGTATGTCGAGGGATCAGTTGCTAGTGTCCTCTCCAGCTCAACTGGTGAACCTGGGAATATTGAGGCAATGTTACAATTGCCTCATGTACACAGACAATCCTCTCCTTCTCCCACAAAACACAAATACATGCGAGATCTGCAACTATACGGCCAAACTGGAGGCTGAGCTCTCTCAACATAGGACTGGCAAGACCAGACAGGAGGAGAAGGTAACCACACACAATACATACCCAGTCACACATGGTACCATCACAACTTCAAATCATACACATACTCACACAAAGACATACTCGGAGGCTCTGATCAAAAATTTACCAAAACAGCAGAGGCCACCAAGGCAGACACCCAAACAACTACCACCTCACGACCCAACACATGCAACACAAAGACCACACAGTCAGAGTGTCAAACAGTCACAGCCCTTAAGGCCAAACAAAATGCCATACACACATGTCATTGGTGATTCCATAGTCAGACACACTGACGTCCCGCTCACCAGACTGAGTAAGGAGAAGGTCACAGTAAGCTGCCTGTCGGGCGCTAGAATCCACCATATAGCATAAGCACTCAGGTCTCTCAACAGCAGGTACGTGCGACTCAGTCATTGTCCGCTGGTGTCAACGATCTGAGGTACCTCTGGACTACATGAAAGGGACATCGAGGAGCTCTCTGATTATGTAGCCCAGGCAGGTATGACCCTGACCTTGAGCAGTATCCTACCTTCATCTAGAATGATGCCACAATACAGTGATAAGATGATCAGCTTTAATAATTGGCTTAAATTCTGGTGTCATTCAAAGGGGATCCAATGTCTGTCTGCCTGGGATGACATGCTGGACAAGCCACGCTGCTTCGCAAGGGACGGCTTGCACCTGTCACCCTGGGCTTCCGGATATTGGCAAAGGCTCTTGCCACCCCATAGTGCCTTTTTTTAGGCAAGGCTCAAATTCTAAACCTACCACCCTAGAACACCAAAAGGAAAAAACTAAGGGTAATGCTGCTCAATGCCAGAAGTCTCAATCTCAAGATGCACGCACGAGGCCCTTCTCAATATGGAGAACACCGAGGTCTGTGCTGTGACAGCAACCTGGTTCACGGCTCCTGAGAGCACCCCAGCACTAACCGGTTTCACCTCCTATCATGCGTTCCGGCCCCAAAATCCGGACAACACCAAGAAAGGAGGGTGTCCATATTCATTAAAGGACACCCACACCTCAAGGTTGGTGGCAGCGCCGCGATGCATCGGAGACCATCCAGGTGCAATGAACCATAGTCAAGAGTGCTCTGCAATTTGTAGCATGTTACAGGCCACCTCTCAAACTCAGGAACCTCACATGGCCTTCCTGATAACATTGGAGGGATAAATGTATCTCAAACACCATCATACTAGGTGACTTCAACTACCCTAATATAGACTGGGAACACTACTCAAGCCCGAACACTCTAACCCAAAGATTCCTGGAGTTCATAAACTCAAATGCCATGGAACAACTAGTCACCATCCCACAAGAGGAGAAAACATACCGATCTCATCATCACGAACATGGGATCAAAATGTTCAACACCAGAAGTATACCCCTCACTGGTGAGATCAGATCATAAACTAATCTCGCTGGAGGTCCTCTTCCGCCCACCTGAAACAAAAAGACCACAGTGAAAAACTTCTCAAAAGCTGATTTCACACTTCTAAAAACTAGTGTGGTCTCCTTTAAGGCCCCTGAGCCAGTGGTAAACATTACTCAAACCGCTGAATCACTTACAAATGCCTTCTACCAGCACCTACAGGACTGCATGGATCAGGCAATCCCAAACAAAACTAAGACTCTCTGTACCAAAGGCAAGCATCCAGTCTGGTGGACCCCAGCCATAAACAAGCTCTACAACAAAAGGAGGAAGCTACTACAAGATAGAGCAAAATCCTTGAAAGGTAAGACACCTTTGATCATTATAAGTAAAAACTAAGAGCCCCCTTTCCAAGGACTCTAAAGA
>NW_025056766.1:0-6965 GCF_019279795.1 Protopterus annectens | reverse complement strand
CCCATGGCCCTTCTCATTCTACTTCTGCTCCTCCTTCCCATGGCCTTTCCCATCCTTCTTCTTGCCCTCGTACCCCTTCTTCTGCTCCCCGTCTTCCTCTACCCTCTTTTCCTCGACCCTTTACTCCTGCGCCCCTTCTTCTTACCTCTCTACCTCCCTCCTCTGCCCCCCACCCCCATCCTTCTTTACTCCCCCCTCCTACTTCTTCCCCCCTTTCTTCTGCCCCTTGCTATTCGGTCTCACCTCTTATTGTTCCTGCCCCTCCTCACACCACTTTACCCCTTCTTTCTTCTTCTTCCTCTATTTCTCCTCATCCCAACCTTTCTTCTACCTCCTTAGTCCCCTTCCTTTCAGGCCCTAATGCTACTCCCATTATCTTTCCCCCTTCTTCTCTTCCTTCTTCCGGCCCTAGTTTTCCTGTCCCTTCCACTCCACTTCTCACTTCCCCTGTTCCTCCCACTTCTGTGGTGTCTTCTCTTCCTTCTCGTCCTTCCTTTCCTTCCTTACCTCCATTGCTTCCTTCTATTTCTCCTTCCTCTTCTGCTTCTCCCTCTATTTCTTCCTCTTCCCCACATATCCAATCTCTGCCTTCTTCCACCCTCTCTCATGCTTATCTCCACAATGATGATCCCTTACGTTCCTTGGACTTTCCTGATTCTTCTTTAAATGACTCTCATTTTTTAATCCCAAAACCTCAAAGGACGTTCACCACAAGAAGAAATTCAAAACAGCTGGGTCCATCTTACACGTACATCACCAGGGCCAGTCTTCAGAGAGAGAAGGATCAGTTAAGTCTACAGACTCATCTTTTACCAGGTCCTCCACAAACCGAATCTGCCCTCAATCGACCTGTAAGGGGCAGGGGCTTCCCGAGGGGCCACCCAAAAAATAGAAGTTATGTTCTTACCATAACGTTCCATGTTAGTTGTCTTCTTCTCGCCTTCTTCTTGCTGGATGTTCACCTGCCCTGCCACTGAAAAGCTCGAGAGTTGGTTCCACCGGCTAGGCTCCCTTATATCCCACAATGCTAGGCGAGAGTTACCTCAGATCTCGTTTGTAAGCTAACCCCAGCTTATAACAGTATAACTGTAAAACAGAATCCACCTCTAACCACAGGAAGAAAGAAGGGTGACCTACATCCTGAAACAAGAAATATGCATAATAGCATATGACTAAGAAAGAGGTGGTAGAAAGAGAGGTCACGATCACAACTCCTCTAGGTCTGTCCAGGCCAGAAGGAGTGGGATAGAAAGACGAGAAGAAGACACCAACATGGAAGCTTATGGTAAGAACATAACTTCTATATGTTGTTGTCTATCTCGCATTCTTGCTGGATGGGACAAGCCCTAGCACCTTGTCCCGGTGGCCTAACGGAACAGACTCCTGAGAACAGTGGAACCAAAATTAGCTCTATGCCTAGAAGCTAAATCCAACTTATAATGGGAAATAAAAGTGTGAGGAGTAGCCCAAGTACCTGACAAATGGTGTCAATAGGCAGTCTGTCTTGAAGGCTAGAGAAGTAGCCAAAGCTCTGGTGGAATGGGCTTTAGGTTTATTAGGCAGTTTTGGTGTCTAATCTCATAAACAAGGGTAATCAGAGATGTTAGCCATCTGGATAATGATACCTTTGAAACTGAAGTCCCTTTCTGTTTTCTCATAGGAGACAAACAGCTGATCAGATTTTCTGAATTGTTTCCTGTCCAAGTAGTACCTAATTAAATTGAACATCCAGGCAGTGAAATTTTTTGTTCAGACCTATTTAATACTCTGGGAAAAAGACAGGAGGTCAATGTTTTGTTTAGATTTGATGTTGAACCACCTTAGGCAAAAGGACGGGTTAGTTCGTAAAACTCTGTCCTTATGGAACAAAGATAAGGAAAACAACTGAGTGCTTGATGTTCTGAAATTCTTCTAGCTGATGTATAGCCACCAGAAAGAGATTTTTCCATGATAATAATTTCAAGGAGCATGAAGCTGCAGGTTAAAAAGAATCAAAGAAGCAAGAACTAAATTTAGTCCCAAGGAGAAGGAGGATTTCTTATAGGAGGTCTGAGAAAAAAAACTCCTTTCAAAAAGGCTTTGCAAAGTTTGGGGACATTGGGGCAGATTCAGAAATGCCCACATGAAAATTAGAAATAGCTGCCAATTGAACCTTAAGAGTAGATGGAGATGAACCTGCATGGAAGAGTTCAGCTAGAAAATCAAGGACTAGTTGGATAAGCTGAAAGGATCTATGTCCTTTCCTTGTGCCCAATAGAGCTTTCCACTTACTCAAATAAATCTTTAGTGGAAGATTTATGGGAAGTATCAATATATCTCTAACAGTGAGATAAATGAGGAAGCCTGGCTACTTGGAACTGGAGGAACCAAGCAGTGAGGTTCAGAGAGGAGGGAGCGATAAACTGCCCCCTTTGGTGGATCAAAAGATCTGAACTAGGTCCAGACCCCACGATCGCCCCAAGAGAAAGATGGGGGAAAACCACACTTGTCGAGGCCAGTAAGAGCAATGAGGATCAATGGGGCCCTTTCTGACAAAGCTTTCTGTATTACTTGAGAGATCAGGAAAGGAGGAAATGCATACAGAAGTCCCGGGCCAAACTTGACTAGACGCCCTGCTGTTGGCCTGAAAAGGGAATAGAGTGAAGTATTCTGCACTTGCTGTTTTGGGAGTAGCAAAAGTTTCCAGCAAGGCTGACCCCACTTGAGAAATATCTGTCTCACTACAGAGTCTTTCAGAGACCACTGTGAGGCATGAGTATAGCTCTGCTCAACTTGTCCCAATGTGATTGACTTCCATGCGGCTATCAGAAAACGCTGAGAAGAAATCGCCCGTGGCCACAGTCTGAGTCCTTCTCAGGGTATGATCTGGGTTTCCCCCTTGTTTGTTATGTACCACACTGCATATTGTCTGTCTGATTGCAATCGTCCTAAGGGAAAAGAGTCTTGAAGGGCTTGCAACGCTAAAAGCACTGCTCTCATCTCCAGAACATTTATGCAAGTGGCATTCGTTTGGGCCCTTGCCCTGGACTGTCCTGCCCTGACAATGCCCCCCCCCCGAATCAGGGCGGCATCCGTTCAGAGTAGCAACCGGAGGAGGTGAACAAATGGTCTTCCGACAGGAGCTAAGACATCCACCACATGAGATGCTTTTGCACGCCTTTGATCATAATGGTGTGAGACATTGGAAGTTCCTGGTATGACCATTGAGAAAAAGCATCCACTGAAGGATCCCATGTGTATCTGGCCAATGGGAGAGGTATGGCCTGCCATGATTCCCAACACCTTTAGAACTAACCTGGCTTTGGCTCTGTTGTTGTTGAGAAGAAGTGAACCAATTTGTGAATGTCTGATATCCTTTGTTAGCTTGCAGACATGTTTATAGTATCTAAATTTGGCCCATGTAGGTAATAGTACCAAGGACAAAACAGACTTTTCGCAATTTATTGAAATACCCAGTTTTGACAACGCGAAAAGTATAATCTCTGGCCATCAAAAAGGGGATGCTTGTGGAGCTGTGAGAAGCCAGTCTCAAATGGAAACACCTGGAATCTTGTCGCCCAGGTGAGAAGCTACCACTGCCATGCATTTAAACACCGGGGCAGTTGAGACCAAAGGGCAGGGCCCTGAACTGAAAATGACTGGTTCCCAGCCTGAAGCGGAGGAATCCCTTTTGGGGCCTGTTCATTTTATGTGATAAAGCATCCCGGGTCTATAGAGCACATCCAGTTTCCTTTGCCCAAAAAAAATGGATTGCAGCGTGACCATCCAAATCTTGTTTTCTTACTGATTTGTTCAAGACACTGAGATCCAAAATCTCCCCAGTCCCCTGTTTTCTTTGGAACTAAAAAGAACCTTGAGTAGATTCCGGATCCTTGTTGGTCTGCTGGCACTGACTGAATTGCTCTTTTGCAGCTTTGAAATTTCCAAAGCTGCTTTTCCCTTTTGAGTGGAACATCTGGAAGGATTTTTGACTGATTTGGAAAACTAAAAAAGGGGGAAGAATACCCTTGAAATGATGGACTGTACCCATTTGTCTTGAGTCAGGATAGCCAGGCTTCAAGTGAATCTTCCCCCGACTGCCTCCAAGATGGCAGTCGGGCAACACCTCAGGGATGCTGAAAGGGCTTGCCCAAAAGGTTTCCCGATTCCTGGTTCTGCGGACCCCTGCCCCTAGGGCACGTCACCATTGTTATTCCCACCTCTGCCTTTGGTAGGAAACGACTCTGGCAGGCAAGTCCCTTGAGATTGTTTACGAACCACATCTTCCCACCCTTTCTGGCCTTTGGGAAGGCCTGAAGGAGTCAAAACGACTCACGGCAGAAAGGGTCTTGCCATCAGTCTCGACCTAGTCAGGGTTTCTTTCACTTGAGGACCAAAGAGATGATCCATCAAAGGAGTTCGTGAAAGACGCCTTGAAATTCCCAAAGTTGCATAGCCGCATCCAGGCGTTCTAAGGCTACCCTGTCCCTGTTTTTGCTCCCCCTCCCATAAGAGGAGGCATGGAGGAGTTGGATATGGAATTAGAGCCAGCTGTGTTCATTTTCTTGAAACCCGAGCGTAGGTCTTAACATTTCACTCGCCTTGATCAAGTCCCTTTGAAGACAGTGAAATGGCACAGGTAATTCAGCCACATGGTAAATGTCGCTGAGGAGAACATCCGCTTCCACCCATCCCTGGACCTAGATTCCTTGTTAGGTGGAGGGAAAGGCACTGAAGGATCAGCCAGTTCCTTCTTTGGGGCCCAGCCACCATAGCACCCAAAGCTCCTTTTGATAAAATTTTTTCTATGGAGCTGTGATGAATTTACTCCTGGGATTCCACTGAATCAGGAGCCGCCCATGCCTTAGCAACCACCTGCATGATCAAACACCCAGGAGGTGGAAGGACAGACCCAAAACGCCTCAAGATACACAGATTCTCCCTAAAGGGGTTGAGGGCGGGCCCAAATTTCCCCTCTGTTTCAGGATCTCCAGAATGTCTGCAAATGAGACATCTTCAAAAGGGGAACGGGGAACCCTGAATCATCCAGATCTGTGTCACGGATAGACTCAGGTGAGTCAATGTGCTTCCTCACTTCCTCTTCCGAGGAGGCTCTTCTGCCAAATCAGGAGGCCTCGAAGAGGATGAAATCCTCCTGAGGAGCTGGCTCTCTTCCGGGATGAGGGAGTGAGTCACTTACCCTGAGGCAGCATAGGGGGAGGGGCTGACACCCACTGTGAGTAGAGCCAGGCTCTAACACACCGCATGACCTCGAATGCCCCCCTGTCAGGCAGAGCCAGAGGTCCCGCCCGGGGAGCTAAGGACCTCGGCACCGACAGTGATGGCTCCAGTCCATGTCGGAGCCGAACTCACCAGCGCCCACCGAGAGGAGATCGGACAAGGGTCCGATGCCACTCACCCCGGAGCCGACAGAAGTCCGCGCCGAGATTCCTCCAAGGAAGAAACGGACCCACGGAGCCAAGACAATTGTCTGGGCTCCTGACCACAGTCTCGGTTCCGACCCGGCTCCAACTCAATCAGGGGAAAGTTGATGGACCAGGCACCGACTGATGAGTCCTCTGAAGCATCTGGGCTAGTGCCTCGGACTTAAGTCGACTCACCCCCTCTGAAGGTCATGATCGCCTCGATGACCTTGAGACCTTTGGCCCTCAGACAGCAGGGAGATCCGGGCCGAATGAACGGAGCGGTGACCTAGACCTCTTTCTGTGTTCAAGATTTTTCGGAGCCGACTCTCCTCCTCCCCGGCCCACGAACTGTGGACTGAGACTTATCCTCCGCTCCAAGGTTGACCCTGAGGTCTCCTCACCACCCGACCTCATCCCTTTTACTTCCTGTTCTGACAGGGAATCCTCTGGCTTCCAAGCCTCTCAGAATAAACCCTTTTTTTCCTGCAGGACCCTCTGAAGCCATGGCACACAGCACAGGAGTCTCTCCCCTTCTCTGTTGCCCTGTCAGAGACATTTTCTGACCCCATCACACCTTGACCGAGACCTTTGCTTCCCTTTTTACATTTCCTAACTGCTTCCCCCACCCAAACACTTATCCCTGTCCTTAGTACTTAATAATTTTTCCTACTATACTTAATACAAAGCACTAACCCCTTCCCAAATTTCAAAGGAAGAACCAACTTCTTTTTAAGACAAATATCAAAAGTCTCAATGTTCACACTAACAAAAAAATAAGTTAAAAAAAGTAACTTTTTAAGAAAAGCTACATCACCAGGAACCGTAACCAACCTTGTAGGAAAGATCTGAGGTAACTCAGCATTGTGGGATATAGAGCCTCGACTGGAACCAACCCCGAACAGTGATAGCAGGTCGGCTCCGAACCCATCCAGCAAGAATGAAGGCGAGATAGACAACTTAACATGACTTTACCCTTGACCTGCTTTTCACATCCAACTTCTGATGTTTCTTCAGAGGTCTTCAATCTTACTGAAAGGACTTTTTCCCAAGATGTTATTCAAGTGCTAAAAAAGGGTTTCACCTTTATTCCTGCACAAAGGGCAGAACTCTCTTCTTTGTTATTAGATTTAAGACTTTTTTTAAGAAAACTTAATTTGAAGTTGATTTGTGAGAAAGATTCAGAACTGGATAGTGACTTGGTCGATGTGAACTTAAAACTTCCTTGTAAAAGAAGTCTTTTTAACCCTCCTCTTAACAATACCCTGCAAATTTTCCTTAGACTTTGTGAAAAAGATTTCCGTAAGCTTCTCTCTTCCCCTTCTCCACATAAATGGTTTAACCTCACCAAAGGCCAAACATTTGCTCTTAAACAATTACAAAATGACAAAACATTACGTATTATGACAGCCGATAAGGGCACAGGCATTGTCCTAATGGAGCAGGACCGCTATGTGCATACCTTACAAAATGATCTTAATGATAATAATTACTACAAATTAGTTCCTTTGTCCTTTGTGCACCGTGCCTTCAAAAAAATAGACAAAAAAACCCCCTTAAACA
>NW_025056765.1:0-6594 GCF_019279795.1 Protopterus annectens | reverse complement strand
TATTTTTTCTCTGCTTTCTACTTGCAACTGCATGTTCTCATTGAAAAGTAGGTTTCTAGCTATTCTATCTGAAAAAGCTTATTTTTGCATTTTTACTGTTCTGCACTTCTTTAAATGTTTGTGTGTTGTTTAAAATGTTGTATTCCATCTCCAGGTATCCTAATTTTAAACACAGTGATTTATGTTGAGTTATTGTTTTGCTGGCGTAAACAAAACAGAAAAAATCATATTTCCACTTTTCTGAACCGAAATGGTCCTGATTTCAGGTTCTGCTGCTGAATTCTGGGCTGCCATTTATCAATTCCTGTGTTGCCCTTATCCTTCTGCCGGGAGGCTTCTCTGTTCACCAGTGAGGTGCAGGGCTTTTGACCTTATCTGTCTGGAGAAGTGGTCTCAGCCAGCAACTAGTTGTAATGTGCATTGGGCTTCAATTCCTATACTCCTTTCAAAGTTCTATACAAAAACCCACATTTGTGTGGTTTTTGTCGCTTCATTTCGAACTCAACACAGCTCCTCATGGTCTGGCAGAGTTTTTACAAAGCAGCAGATAAGATGAAAAGAGACTTCAGACAGATTAGTATTTTTTTTTCTCTGCCTTTCTACTCTGCAATCCGGTGCATATTATTGCCAAAAGGGGACTTTCAGCTATTCTAATATCTGAAAGGCTTGTTTTTGCATTTGTACTGTTCCTGCACTTTGTTAAATCATTTTTGTGTTGTTTAACTGTTATAGTGGGCTACACTCAAGGGTGCTAAGCCTGTTTAAAGCATTTACAGTGTTTTTTCTGTTAACTTACTGTTGTTTGTTGAAAAAAAAAAGCAAAAAAAAAATCCTTGTTTCCCGCCTTTCCTGAATTAGCATAGTCCAGATTTCAGGTTTTGCTGAATTCTGGGATGGTATAAGTTCCTGTGTTACCCATATCCTTACTTGGATAGGAGGAAGCTTCTCTGTCCACCAGTGACAGCAGGGAGCTTTGAGCAGCCTATCTGTCCCTGGAGGAGTGGTCTCAGCCCAGCAATTAGTAGCTTATAGGCTGTTTTGGGCTAATTCCTATCTCCTTCAAGTTCCCTGCCTTAAAACCTGCATTTGCAAGGTTTTGCGCTTGTTTCAGACTCTGCACAGCTCCTCATGGTCCTGCAGAGTGTTACAAGCAGCAAAGAGATGAAAAGAGAGACTTTAAACAGATTAAGTATTTTTTTCTCTGCATTTCTACTTGAGACTGCATATTCTCGCTGAAAAGCGTGTTTCTAGCTATTCTAATATCTGAATATGCTTGTTTTTTCATTTTTACTGTTCCTGCACTTCTTTATATCGTTTTTGTGTTGTTTAACTGTTGTAGGCTACACACTCAAGTGCGCTAGCCTATTTAAAGCATTTACAGTTTTTTTCTGTTAAGTTCTTGCAGTTTTTTTGAAAAATAATAATAATATATATATATATATATATATATATATATATATATATATATATATATATATCCTTGTTTCCCGCATTTTCTGAACTTGAGTAGTCCAGATTTCATGTTTTGCTGAATTCTGGGCTGTGGTATAAGTTACTGTGTTGCCCATATCCTTACTTGAATAGGAAGAAGCTTATCTGTTCACCAGTGAGAGTGGGGAGCTAAGAGTAGCCTATCTGTACCTGGAGGAGTGGTCTCATCCCAGCAACTAGTAATTTATTGGCCATTGTGGGCTAATTACTATCTCTTTCAAGTTCCCTGCCTTAAAACCTGCATTTGCATGGTTTTGCACTTGTTTCAGACTCAGCACAGTTCCTCGTGGTACTGCAGAGTGTTACAAGCAGCAGAGAGATGAAAAGAGAGACTTTAAACAGATTAAGTATTTTTTCTCTGCCTTTCTACTTGCAACTGCATATTCTCATTGAAAAGCGAGTTTCTAGCTATTCTAATATCTGAAAAAGCTTATTTTTGCATTTTTACTGTTCCTGCACTTCTTTAAATGTTTTTGTGTTGTTTAAATGTTGTAGGCTACACACTCAAGTGCTCTAGCATGTTTAAAGCATTTACAGTGATTTTATGTTAAGTTACTGTTGTTTTGCTGAAAAAAAATAAAACAAAAAACAGAAAAAAATCCTTGTTTCCCACCTTTTCTGAACTAGAGTAGTCCTGATTTCAGGTTCTGCTGAATTCTGGGCTGTGTTATCAGTTCCTGTGTTGCCCATATCCTTACTTGGAAAGGAGGAAGCTTCTCTGTTCACCAGTGAGAGTGGGGAGCTTTGAGCAGCCTATCTGTCCCTGGAGGAGTGGTCTCAGCCCAGCAACTAGTTGCTTATTGGCCATTTTGGGCTAATTCCTATCTCTTTCAAGTTCCCTGCATTAAAACCCGCATTTGCACAGTTTTGCGCTTGTTTCAGACTCAGCACAGCTCCTCGTGATCCTGCACAGTGTTACAAGCAGCAGAGAGATGAAAAGAGAGACTTTAAACAGATTAAGAATTTTTTTCTCTGCCTTTCTACTTGTGACTGCATATTCTCACTGAAAAGCAAGTTTCTAGCTATTCTAATATTTGAAGAAGCTTGTTTTTCCATTTTTACAGTTCCTGCACTTCTGTAAATCATTTTTGTATTGTTTAACTGTTGAAGGCTACAAACTCACATGTGCTAGCCTGTCTACAGTATTTACAGTGTTTTTCTGTTAAGTTACTGTTTTTTGATAAAAAAAAAAAAAAACAAAAAAAAAATTCTTGTTCCCCACCTTTTCTGAACTAGAGTAGTCCTGATTTCAGGTTCTGCTGAATTCTGGGCTGTGGTATAAGTTCCAGTATTGGCCATATCCTTACTTGGTAAAGCTTATCTGTTCACCAGTGAGAGTGGGGAGCTTTGAGCAGCCTATCTGTCCCTGGAGGAGTGGTCTCAGCCCAGCAACTAGTAGCTTATTGGCCGTTTTGGGCTAATTGCTATCTCTTTCAAGTTCCCTTCCTTAAAACCCACATTTGCATGGTTTTGCGCTTGTTTCAGACTCTGCACTGCTCCTCGTGGTCCTGCAGAGTGTTACAAGCAGCAGAGAGATGAAAAGAAAGACTTTAAGCTGATTAAGTATTTTTTCTCTGCCTTTCTACTTGCAACTGCATATTCTCATCGAAAAGCGAGTTTCTAGCTATTCTAATATCTGAAAAAGCTTATTTTTGCATTTTTACTGTTCCTGCACTTCTTTATATCATTTTTGTGTTGTTTAAATGTTGTAGGCTACGCACGCAAGTGCTCTAGCATGTTTAAAGCATTTACAGTGTTTTTATGTTAAGTTACTGTTGTTTTGCTGAAAAAAAATAAAACAAAAAACAAAAAAAAAATCCTTGTTTCCCACCTTTTCTGAACTAGAGTAGTCCTGATTTCAGGTTCTGCTGAATTCTGGGCTGTGTTATAAGTTCCTGTGCTGCCCATATCCTTACTTGGATAGGAGGAAGCTTCTCTGTTCACCAGTGAGAGTGGGGAGCTTTGAGCAGCCTATCTGTCCCTGGAGGAGTGGTCTCAGCCCAGCAACTAGTAGCTTATTGGACGTTTTGGGTTAAATCCTATCTCTTTCAAATTCCTGCATTAAAACGCGCATTTGCACAGTTTTGCGCTTGTTTCAGACTCAGCACAGCTCCTCGTGGTCCTGCACAGTGTTACAAGCAGCAGAGAGATGAAAAGAGAGACTTTAAACAGATTAAGAATTTTTTATCTACCTTTCTACTTGTGACTGCATATTCCCACCGAAAAGCAAGTTTCTAGCTATTCTAATATTTGAAGAAGCTGTTTTTTCCATTTTTGCTGTTCCTGCATTCTATAAATCATTTTTGTATTGTTTAACTGTTGAACGCTACATACTCACATGGTCTCAGCCCAGCAACTAGTAGCTTATTTGCCATTTTGGGCTAATTCCTATCTCTTTCAAGTTCCCTGCCTAAAAACCCACATTTGTGTGGTTTTATGCTTGTTTCAGACTCAGCACAGCTCCTCATGGTCTGGCAGAGTTTTACAAGCAGCAGATAGATGAAAAGAGAGACTTTAGACAGATTAAGTATTTTTTTCTCTGCCTTTCTACTTGCGACTGCATATTATTGCCAAAAAGTGAGTTTCTAGCTATTCTAATATCTGAAAAGGCTTGTTTTTGTATCTGTACTGCTCCTGCACTTCTTTAAATCGTTTTTGTGTTGTTTAACTGCTGTAGGCTATGCACTCAAGGGTGCTAGCCTGTTTAAAGCGTTTACAGTGTTTTTCTGTTAAGTTACTGTTGTTTTGTTGAAAAAAAATATATATATATCCTTGTTTTCTGCCTTTTCCTAACTAGAGTAGTCCAGATTTCAGGATTTGCTGAATTCTGGGCTGTGGTATAAGTTCCTGTGTTGCCTATATCCTTACTTGGATAGGAGGAAGCTTCTCTGTTCACCATTGAGAGTGGAGAGCTTTGAGCAGCCTATCTGTCCCTGGAGGAGTGGTCTCAGCCCAGCAACTAGTAGCTTATTGGCTGTATTGGGCTAATTCCTATCTCTTTCAAGTTCCCTGTCTGAAAACCCGCATTTGCAATGTTTTGCGCTTGTTTCAGACTCTGCACAGCTCCTTGTGGCCCTGCAGAATGTTACAAGCAGCAAAGAGATGAAAAGAGAGACTTTAAACAGATTAAGTATTTTTTCTCTGCCTTTCTACTTGAGACAGCATATTCTCACTGAAAAGTGTGTTTCTCGCTATTCTAATATCTGAAAATACTTGTTTTTCCATTTTTACTGTTCCTGCACTTCTTTACATCATTTTTGTGTTGTTAACTGTTGTAGGCTACACACTCAAGTGCGCTAGCCTATTTAAAGCATTTACAGTTTTTTTCTGTTAAGTTACTGTTGTTTTGTTGAAAAATAATATATATATATATATATATATATATATATATATATATATATATATATATATATATATATATATATATATCCTTGTTTCCCGCCTTTTCTGAACTCGAGTAGTCCAGATTTCATGTTTTGCTGAATTCTGGGCTGTGGTATAAGTTACTGTGTTGCCCATATCCTTACTTGGATAGGAAGAAGCTTATCTGTTCACCAGTGAGAGTGGGGAGCTAAGAGTAGCCTATCTGTACCTGGAGGAGTGGTCTCATCCCAGCAACTAGTAGTTTATTGGCCATTGTGGGCTAATTACTATCTCTTTCAAGTTCCCTGCCTTAAAACCTGCATTTGCATGGTTTTGCACTTGTTTCAGACTCAGCACAGCTCCTCGTGGTACTGCAGAGTGTTACAAGCAGCAGAGAGATGAAAAGAGAGACTTTAAACAGATTAAGTATTTTTTCTCTGCCTTTCTACTTGCAACTGCATATTCTCATTGAAAAGTGAGTTTCTACCTATTCTAATATCTGAAAAAGCTTATTTTTGCATTTTTACTGTTCCTGCACTTCTTTAAACGTTTTTGTGTTGTTTAAATGTTGTAGGCTAAACACTCAAGTGCTCTAGCATGTTTAAAGCATTTACAGTGATTTTATGTTAAGTTACTGTTGTTTTGCTGAAAAAAAATAAAACAAAAAACAAAAAAAAATCCTTGTTTCCCACCTTTTCTGAACTAGAGTAGTCCTGATTTCAGGTTCTGCTGAATTCTGGGCTGTGTTATAAGTTCCTGTGTTGCCCATATCCTTACTTGGAAAGGAGGAAGCTTCTCTGTTGACCAGTGAGAGTGGGGAGCTTTTAGCAGTCTATCTGTCCCTGGAGGAGTGGTCTCAGCCCAGCAACTAGTAGCTTATTGGCCATTTTGGGCAAATTCCTATCTCTTTCAAGTACCCTGCATTAAAACCCGCATTTGCACAGTTTTGCACTTGTTTCAGACTCAGCACAGCTCCTCGTGGTCCTGCACAGTGTTACAAGCAGCAGAGAGATGAAAAGAGAGACTTTAAACAGATTAAGATTTTTTTCTCTGCCTTTCTACTTGTGACTGCATATTCTCACCGAAAAGCAAGTTTCTAGCTATTCTAATATTTGAAGAAGCTTGTTTTTCCATTTTTACTGTTCCTGCACTTCTGTAAATCATTTTTATATTGTTTAACTGTTGAAGGCTACAAACTCACATGTGCTAGCCTGTCTAAAGCATTTACAGTGTTTTTCTGTTAGGTTACTGTTTTTTGATGGAAAAAAAAATACTTGTTTCCCACCTTTTCTGAACTAGAGTAGTCCAGATTGCAGGTTTTTCCTGAATTCTGGGCTGTTGTATAAGTTCCTGTGTTGCCCATATCCTTACTTGGATAAGAGGAAGCTTCTCTGTTCACCAGTGAGAGTGGGGAGCTTTGAGCAGCCTATCTGTCCCTGGAGGAGTGGTCTCAGCCCAGCAACTAGTAGCTTATTTGCCATTTTGGGCTAATTCCTATCTCTTTCAAGTTCCCTGCCTGAAAACCCGCATTTGTGTGGTTTTACGCTTGTTTCAGACTCAGCACAGCTCCTCGTGGTCCGGCAGAGTGTTACAAGCAGCAGATAGATGAAAAGAGAGACTTTAGACAGCTTAAGTATTTTTTTCTCTGCCTTTCTACTTGCGACTGCATATTATCGCCAAAAAGTGAGTTTCTAGCTATTCTAATATCTGAAAGGCTTGTTTTTGTATTTTTTTCCTGTT
>NW_025056764.1:0-6502 GCF_019279795.1 Protopterus annectens | reverse complement strand
TGTCCATTTAAAAAAAATGAAAAAACCATGCCTCAGGCCTTAAAAAAAAAATAGTGTACTGTTGAACCTATCCCACAACTGTTTACTTGTGTTTCACCTATACCATGAGCATCTTGGACTTTGTACTTAAGAGATGGATCTATAGCTAACCCTCAAAATAAAGTTAATCCTACTGCAAATGGATACTATGTACAGTACTTGTTTTTTCATAATGTAGGCACCTTCCTTTCTGAAGGGCTACAGTTTTAAATCATTAGATGGGCTTACCTATATGGTCTACTTTCAAATGTATGTATTTAGAAGACAGAACATCAAATGAAAAATACACCTTGTGTCTGAAAGGCAAGAGCCTTAATATGTATTTCGAAGACAGCACATCAATTGAAAAAGAAAGTACAGTTTTGTACCTACCATAAATGTAGATGTTCGAGGATCCCCATTGCTGCAGTCCTTACTATTGGGTGTAGTCCGCTGTCCAGTCGGCCCGAATACCAGAGTATAGGCTGCGTCGGTCAGGCGCATTAGACTGCGCAGTACGCCAGGGTACTAATGCGCATGACCGACGTCATATCCTCAGTCTTTTCTTGCCCCAGATGTCAGAAGACCCTAAAAAGACAAGGCCCAAAATACCTGCACCAAAAATATGTACAATATATACAAGAAAATATACAAAAATATCAGCATGTAACCTCACCTACACAACCACCCCTAAACACAGAGGGAAGGAGGGAGTATTGGACTGCAGCAATGGGATCCTCGAACATCTACATTTATGGTAGGTACAAAACTGTACTATGTTCTTCTTCCCCATTGCTGCAGTCCTACTATTGGGTAGAATCCCAAAGCAGAGGTAAGGGAGGCTGGCAAATCATAAAGAAGCAGGAGCTGACAACATGCCTTGCAAAACAGCTGTGGCAAAACCAGCCCTAGACTTAGAGTAGATAGGAAGGTGATAATGCTTAGAGAAAGTATGCACTGAACTCCAAGTAGCTGCCTCCAAAATATCCTTAGTTGCCACCCCTTAGAAATGCTGTTGAAGTGGCAGTAGCCCTAGTGGAATGAGGCCTAATCCCAGCTGGAATCTCCTTGCCATGATGGGAATAACAAAATGCAATGCAAAAGCCAATCCACCTAGAAATAGTTTGTTTTGACACAGGCTTGCCCTGAACTCAAAGCAAAAGAAACAAACAACTGCTGAGACTGCCTAAAATCCTTAGTCCTGCTTAAATAATAACGCAATTGCCTGTGTACATCTAAAGTGTGCAAAATCTTTTCCCCTTTATTTTGGGGGTCTGCATAAAAAGTAGGCAAATGAATAGTTTGGTTTAAAGCCACACTAGAAACCACCTTAGGCATAAAGGAAGGATTAGTAATGAATAACCCTATCCTTATGGAAAATCAAAAGGGCTCTACTGCCATAAGGGCCTGCAACTGACCCACCCTTCTTGGAGAAGTAATAGCCAACAGAAAAGCAGTCTTCCATCACAAGTATTTCAATTCAGAAGTAAGGCTCAAAAGGTTGTAGAGTAAGTTTTCCAACACAAAATTGAGATCCCAAGCAGCAGTAGGAGCTCTACGTGCGGGTCTTATATTCTTTCCCCCTGTAAGCAACTGCTTGATCAAAGGATGAAAACAATGGTGGGTCACAATCATAGTGAGCTGAAATTGCTGCAGCATGAATCTTAATGGAAGAGAAGGACAAACCTTTGTCCAATAACTCAGTAAGATATTGAAGAGCCACACTCAAATTAGGCTCAGAAATCTCCAAATTCTTTGCTGCTCCAAAATAAAAATCTCTTCCATTTTTCATGACACTTTCCTTGTACTAGGTCTTCTAGCTTCCATAATCACATTTAAAACTTGTTGAGGAAGTTGAGACCTGCTGTGTTTCAACACAGAATATGCCAGGCTGTTAGATGAAGAGAGTGAAGCTTGACATTGAGCAGATGACCGTCCTTCTGAGATAACAGATGAGGAATCAGAGGTAAAGGCCATGGAGGCTTCTTTACCAGACTCAGTAATGGGTACCAGTGTTGCCGAGGCGAATCTGGAGCTATCAAAATCATCCTTGGCCTGTCTTGTCTGACCTTTAATAGTACCTTTGGAAGAAGAGGCAGAGGTGGAAAGGCATACACATGAAGGTTTTTCCAACTGAAAGACAGAGCATCCACTTTCCAAGCTGTGTGATGAAACCCCTTAGTGCTATACTCTGGCATCTGGAGGATTAGAGGAGAAGGGAACAGAAGTATGTCAGGAGATCCCCATGACACAGTCAAATTATGAAATAGATGAAGATCCAGTTTCCACTGGGGATCCATGATTTGTCTGCTTAACACATCTGCTAAGGAGTTCTGTGCTCCGGCAGAAACCTTGCCTGAAGAGTTAGTTGCAAGCTTAGCAGTCTCCCATAAAATCATTGCTTGCCTGCATAGAGGATAAGAATGTGTTCCCCCTGCTTTGTTGATGTACCACATGACAGTTGTGTTGTCTGTTAGAATCAACACCTGCCCTGGAAGAAGTAACTCCTTGAAAGCCATTAATGCAAACTGGACTGCTAACATCTCCTTCATGTTGATATGTAGATGCTGTAGTCTGGCAGGCCACTTGTCTTGTATCCACTTTCCATTTAGATGAGCTCCCCAAGCAATGTCCGAGGCATCTGTCGTTAAAATCTGACTCGCCTCTGGCCGGGTCACAGAGAGTCCCTTGTTTAGGTGACATTCCTGAGCCCGCCACATAAATTCTTTTGAAGGCAAGGTATTATTTGAATGACAGTGTCCAAATCCTGGCAGTGCTGTGTCCATACATTTTTTAGATACCATTGTAGCTTCCTCATATGCAGTTTGGCATTGGGAAGCACCAGAATACAAGATGCCATGAACCCTAATGCTTGAAGGACTGTCCTTGCAGTCAGCACGGACTGATGAGATAGTTGATGGAAGTAAAGTGATAGACTCTTTTGTTTGTCCGGGGTTAAAAAGGCCATCTGGGCTGCTGTATTCAGTCTCACACCCAGAAAGCACATGTCTTGAGAGGGTACTAGACTGGACTTTATTTCGGTCACAGAATACCCTAGGCATCTTAGCACTGCTATAACATATTCCAGATGCTGTAGAAGGTCTTCCTTTTCTTGAGCCAGAATCAGGCAGTCGTCCAAGTAAGGATAGATTTGAATTCCTTGAGCCTGAAGTAAGCTATCACTGGAGCCAGAACCTTTGTGAATACTCTGGGAGTAGATAAGCCAAAGGGCAATGCAGAGAACTGATAATGAGAATTTCCAGCTCGAAACCCCAGATACTTCCTGCAACTTAGCCTTATAGGCACATGAAGGTAAGCTTCCTTGAGATCTAAAGTTACCATCCAGTGATCTTTGCCCAGCAGAGGTAAAAGCTGTTGTAACGTCAACATCTTGAACTTGGGAATGTCCAGATAAGTGTTGAGGAGAGATAAATCCAAAATTGGTCTCCACGTGTTCCCCTTCTTTGGTACTAGGAACAGGCGAGAATAAAATCCTAGGCCCCTTTCTGATACAGGAAATGGCTGAATGGCCCCTATCTGGAGTAACTGAGAAATTTGCTTGTGAGCCTCTTTTCTTTGTGGAGGAGGAACGTCTGGCATGCCTTTGAAAGGAGGCATTGTATGGAAATAAAACCTGTAACCGTGGTGAATGATATCCAACACCCATCTGTCTTGAGTAATTAAATCCCAATTTTCTTTGAAAAGAGACAGTCTTCCTCCCAAAGGAGCTGCCAGACGAGAATCTACTGGCAGCTGAAAAGGCAGGTCATTGGGTCTGTTTACAAAGGACTGACCCCTGCCCTCACCAGAAGTCTGAGCAGGTGAACTCCCCGTTCTAGGCCTAAAAGAACCTTGAGCTCTGCCCCTACCACGTCTAGACCTACCCCTAGACTGGGAATCATAAGCTGGATATGTCCACCCCTTAGCAGGCCAATTTCTACTAAACTTCGGGCTGCACCTGCAAAAATCTTTAACAGTTTGCATAGACTTAGCTTTGTCCTCCATTTTCTTTAAAACTGCTTCCACAGGCGAACCAAACAACACATCAGACTGTAAAGGAGCATCCAAAATCCTTGTCTTAACATGCTCAGGTAAATTCTGATCCCTCAACCAGGCATGCCTCGAAGAACAGAACTAGTGGCAGCCACCCTCGAGGAGGCCTGTACAGCATCAAAACCACATTGCAAAGAATGCTTACCCACTTGTTCAGACACATAAACCCAAATCCAGCAACTCTTTACACTCAATACCTTCCGCCAAAGCATCCACCTTAGATTTCAATTGTGAAAGGAGATAATTTTGATATTTTAGCATGTGAAACTGACAATTCAACGCCTCATGGCTAGATTGGAAGAAGTATACACTTTCTTTCCCCACCTATCCAAAGCCCTTGCCTCTTTATCAGTGGGAACAGGAGTTTTAACCACAGAGGCCTTAACACCTTTAGGCCCCTGAGAAACAGTTTCTGGGTCCGCCCTAGGACTCTTAAACAAATACTTATGAGCTTCAGGCACCCTATAGTACCTATCGGTTTAACAGGAGCAGGAGGCAAAGAATCAGGGTTCAGGGGAAACCTCTGCAAAAAAATCTTCCACCACATTCAACACAGGAGGTATAGCTAAGGGCCTATGCTGGGGTAAAACAAGAATTCCCTAAGCCTTTTCCTGGAATCAGAGTAATCCTGGCCTTCCCATTTAAAGTGCTCCCTCATGGAATGCAGAGTCTCTGAAAATGAGAAATCCTCAGGAGGAGAAGCTGTAGGAGTGGAATCATCCACATCAGAATCAGAATAAGGAGGATACTCCTGCAAATCTTCCACAGAAGACTCAGAAGCCTCTGAACACTGTTCAAAACTATCAAACTCAGGTTCCACCCTAGGCCTCTTATCAGGAGGGGGCATAGAACCTCTAATCATAGTAATCAAATCTTCTGCCATTTTAAGCATATGTTTCTTAGGTACAGAACCCGAAATGCTAGGAGAAGCCCCACTGAAGCTGAACTGGGCCTACCTCTCAAAGAAGTTTTGGCAACAGAAGGAGAGGCTCTAACTCCCTTGGGAAGAGAGGGAAGAACAGTTACCTGAGAAGCCCCCTCAGCCTGGCCTACCTCCTGAGAAGGCACATCCTGTAACAGTAAAGTCTCTGCCTGAGACTCCAAAGAAACTCCTGGCAAAACCTCTGGCTCCACTGAGTTCTAAAGAACCGACGTCCGGGACTGCCGGTTCATCAACCCTAGGCTTGCTGTTTTGTCCTTGCGCTTCTTGGGGGGGCGCCGGAGCATCCGACGGCATTTTATAATTGCAACGCTTCCCAAACACTAACGTGGCACAGGCTAACGTCCTCTTAATGGTGCGTTTGTTAAACCTAGCACAAGAGGGGCATCCAACCACGCTGTGCCCAGGCCCTAAACAAGGTATACACAAGTATGGTAATCCCTATGAGGTATCTGTTTCCCACAAGAAATACAGTTATTCACTTTTTCTGACATCCGTTAAATACTGAGGCAAGAAAAACAAAATGTTCCCCCAAAGGGTACTTAGCCAACTCTGATTCGGTCTGAAACTCCGCTCGGGAAAAATTTCAGAACGCCAACCTGCACTCGCAAAACTGCTTCTGCATCGGACCATGCGGCAAAAGACTGAGGATATGACGCCGGTCATGCGCTGTACCCTGACGATGACGCCCGTCTAATGCGCCCTGACCGACGTCAGCCATATACTCTGGTATTCGGGCCGACTGGACAGCGGACTACACCCAATAGTAAGGACTGCAGCAATGGGGAACGAAGAACATCCCTTTTGAATCACACTATATGGCAGCTTCTTCCATACCAGTCACTGGCATGCATGGCGTGAAAGATATGTGGTGTTCAGAACAGATGGGCCTTGTCAGTGAGGCTAGGAACCAAGGATCCACCTTCCTAGTACTGACTCTGCTACTTGGGCAGAAGAAAGTACAGTTGTGTACACTTACCATAAATGTAGATGTTTGAGTGTATTCACTGTTGCAGTCATTACATTTGGGTTATCTGCCTGCAGGTAGCCCTCAGCCGGCCTGAATATCAAAGTTTTGGATTCCTGCATTGGATGCGGTCTCTTCTTGCATGACGTCAGGTCAGGGTATAAAACATGCAGCCGGGCCCTTACATCAGTTTTCCTTACCCAGACGTCAGGTGCCCCATAATGGAAAGCAATTATATGTTAGATTACACCTCCAACAAAAAGCAAATACACCAGAAAGCTGAAAAACACTAAACAAGAAGAAAGGTATAGCCAAGAGAAGTCAGGGGCTGGGGATAAGATGCAACAGTGAATACATTAACATCTACATTTATGGTAAGTGTACACAACTTTACTATGTTCTTAGTGTTTCACTGTTGCAGTCATTACATTTGGGTTGATTCCCAAAGCAAGGAAGGGAGGAGGAAGTTAGAGAGCATTAGGACAGCTATTAAGCCCTTTCAAGGAAAACCCGCCTTTAAAAAA
>NW_025056763.1:0-6905 GCF_019279795.1 Protopterus annectens | reverse complement strand
TGTACCAACTCTTTTGCTCAATGTTTTCTGGCAAATTCCAAAGCCTTGGATCAACTTATCCACACTCCCACCAGGGGCAGCAATATCCTAGACCTGGTCATTACCAACATGGGCGACGTGTTCTACATCACAGGTCAGTTCCTTGTTGGTCAGATCGGACCACAAGCAAATCACCCTAGACATCCACATCCCACCCCCCATTAGGAAAACCACCATAAAAAATTTATTCAAAGCCAACTTCACGCTTCTTAAGACAGAAGTGGCAACTTCATGACACCTATGCTGACGGACAATAGAGGTATGACTGCTGAATCCTACACAAATGCACTTTATAAGCACTTATACGAGTGCATGGATCATGCTATCCCTAACAGAACCAAGATGCTATCCTCCAAAAAAAGATGCCATAAACAAACTCTACAACAGAAGAAAGAAACTGTTGCAGAAATGAGTAAAATCCCATGACTGGAAGAACTCCCTGGTCAGCCTCAGTAAGAAGATGAGATCCCTCATAAAATCCTCCAAAGCTAGTTATGAAAACAAAATTGCCACTGATTCTAAAGACAACCACAAAGCATTCTATAGCTATGTCAAAAATCTCAATGGCAATACTCAGATCTGCTCTGAGTTACAGCACAATGGCACTTAATATATAGAACCAACTGACATTGCCAACATCCTGGCAGATAGGTTCAGTGCTAACTTTACCCCCCCTCACCCCCTAAAGGGCGCATCTCTATACCGGAAGAATGCAAAGTTCCTGTAATCATGGCTGTACAGGTAAAAACCACACTCTCCAAAGCCAAGAACACAGCATCCATGGGACCTGACAACATCCCAGGCTGCATTCTACATGAACTACAGAATGAACTGGCACCCCATCTAAGCACCATGTTCAATCATAGCCTCACCTCAGGCTTTGTACCCACTGAATGGTGCACAGCAATGGTTATCCCACTCCAGAAAGGGGGAGCCACCATGGACCCTGGGAACTACCATTCCATTAGCCTAACAAGCCTGGTCTGCAAGACCATGGAACGTATCATCATGGAACTTATAAACAAAGACATTGGTAATCTCCAAACTCTGGACCCCACCCAGTTCAGGTTTGTAAAAGGCAGATCATGTCTCCTAAACCTGATTGACTTCTTTGAAACAGTCACCAAAGCCGTAGACGAAGGTAAGGTGGTTCATGCAGCTTATCTAGATCTCACCAAGGCTTTTGACACCATCCCCCACTCTGGAATTATAGATAAACTCACTAAACTAGGTATAAATCCCTATGTCACAAGATGGGTTGCCAACTGGCTCACTGACAGAACCCACACTGTGAAAGTAGCAGACTCCAAATCCGACTTCAGACCAGTGACAAGTGGAGTACCACAGGGTTCAGTCCTGGGTCCTCTCCTGTTTGGTATCTACTTTTCTGAAGTACAGGCTAACACAGAAAATATTTGGCTAGTGAAGTTTGCAGATGACTGCAAACTAGGAGCCATAATTGAAACTCCTAACGATGTGGACATCCTACAAAAGGGCCAAATTGAGACAGATGCCTGGTGTCAAAGCCATGGCCTCAAGCTGAATGCCAAAAAGTGCATTGTCATCCCCTTTGGTAAAAACCTTGTACCCATGAGCTACCACATAGGTGGTAGTCTACTTAACACTGAAAGTGTGATAAGAGACCTTGGGACACAGGTGGACAGTAGTCTCTCCTTTGATAATCACATCGCCACAGTAGTCAGGAAAACTTTCTACTTGGCACACCTCATCACAAAAGGTTTCTCATCCAGGAAAAAATAGGTCATTGTTCCCTCTACTCCACTCATTAGACCCATTATAGAGTACAATGCCCCTTTTGGTATGTACTTCCCGGACATCTACAACAACTGGAAAGGAGCAGAAATACCTCCACCAACAAGTTCTACCAATGTCACAGACCAGGTTGAGGCCTTGTGTGTGGGTTGCATGAGTGGAGTTTGACTTATGGATATGCAGCAACTCCGTCAAGGCTGTGTCTGAGATGGCCTTGTATGCCAGACACAGGTCACCTCTGAGCAGTCTGTACAAGACTAAGTAGAGGGACAGGGATTTTAGCCTATCTGAATAGGATAGGTATTTGAGACCCTGGATTTTCCTGGTCAGGAACCTCTCTGGTCTCTCCAGCTGCTGCATGTGATTGGTAAGGTACATGCTGAAGTGGGCCTTGTACTCGATAATGGGTCTGATAAAGGAGGAGTACAGGGATGTTATGACCTCCTTGTTCCTGGATGAGATACCTTTACTTATGAAGTGGGCAATGTAGAAAGCCTTCTGTACAATGGAGGCAACATTGTGGTCAAAAGTCAGGTTACTATTAACCTGGGTGCCGAAGTCCCTCATGACTGATTGCATGCTTAGTACATTTTTATTAATGTGATAATTAGTGGGAATGGCATTTTCCCTAAAGGGGATAATAATGCATTTCTTGACATTCAGTTTGAGGCCATGCTTCTGAAACTGGTCATTAGTTTGGGTAAGGTCCTCTTGGAGGATGTTCACATCACAAGGAGGATTTAAGACAGCACCCAGCTTGCAGTCATCTTCAAACTTGGTAAACCTGTGATGCCCCTGCACTGGCCCAGTAATCAAGGAGCCTCAATCCTCACCACTAACAACCAATGAGGGATGTGCACATTGGGAGGATGACAGGTACACACACAGTAAAGTGCAATTTCCCTTAAGATCACACAGAGATCACACTCAGTCTGGGGCTGGTTTCTCCCTCTCTCTCCAGATCCCCAATAAGGCCCCGTACTGACACAGCGATAGGGTTAAGATCTCAGCCAAGTGGTCAAGCCAAAACCTCAAGCACCCTCTTTGTCCAACCAGTGCTTTGTGTCCCTGCCCAAGTAGCTGACAAACACACACTTTGAAATTTGATTTATTTGCAAACATGCAGGCACTCCTTGGTAAGGCTGGCACAGGTTTACTAGCTATACCCCCTTCTGCTCAGACAATAAGGTAGTACAAGCTGCCACCAACCAGCTCTTTAACAGCTACTATAAAATCCCCTTACCAAAGGGTGCCCGATCTTACTGTGTAATGTTACTGTTATCCAAATGGTAAGTGTGACTAACAGCAAGGCTATTTAGGAGTGGCTTATACAGTATCACCAAATACATATGCAGCTACTCTAAGAGCTTAATAGCTCTGACAAAACCAACCACAATTAAAAGGTTTAAATATATTTAATAATAAAAGCACAAGTCAATACTCATTAACTCAACACAGTGGCAATGGAGTTCTGAATCACAGGAAATATTTTAAAACAACATTGCTGGACAGTCTCACATAAATACAAAAAAAATCTAGACTAATCTTACTGCAGTTCTATCTGTTTCTAAGAAAAATCACTGTACCTAAATAACTTACTTACAGAGCAAGGCAGATACAGATGAGAAGTGCTGAAGAGATGTTTACAGGTCCAGAACAAAATGCAAAATGCACTGACTTTCTCTCCGATATAGTTCTTAAATTACAAAAAAAAATTTCTGCTGGGCCATCTCAGATTACATCATTCGTGTCACCTCTGTCCTTAGTTTCCAGGCTAACAGGAACTTAAAATTTAACATGTCTCTGTTAAAATGTTAAAAATGTTCACGGGCCCCTTTTAAAATGAACCAATGCACTGCTACCCTCTTGTTCTCATCAAAGTAAGCAACCAACACCATGGGTAACCAGCGTCTTTATTAAAAGTAGCAAAGTAACAAAAGTAACTCCCTTTTCCCCCTTCTAAAAGGGCATCATCAGTGTTACTTTACAACAGATATTTTGAGTTTAAGTAACAAGACGTAATACACACACCCCTCCTTGACCAACCAATCAACACTATAAGATTAAAAAATTGGTAAGTCTCGATCAAATCTTTTTGTATAAAAGGGATATATAATAAATATATGTAACTATAACAATAATATAACCAACAATTGTTAAAAACAACAATTATTAAAAATCTAACTAGGTAAACTATCATACTATACTGGTTTTCAAATGTTTCTAAAATGAAATAAATAATTTCAAAAGTTCAAATAATTCAAATACACTGAGCTCTAAATTTTAACATACTAGCTAGAGATACATGCTCATTTATTCCTGGTGGTTTTGATGCATTGAGTCTTAGTTGCCACAAGCACTCCCTGACCTCAAGCAAAACTTTGTCATCACCACCATTTTCCTTATATGGAATTCTATCAATAATGAAAAACAAAAATCTCTTAAAATCCCTACATGTCCTGCTATGCATAAAAAAAGGTTAGTTTTTTTTTTCCCATGTCCCTCACATGTTCCATTATTCTAAGTCCCCTTCCTCGGGTTTTACCCACATAAAAGGGAAAGTGCAATTTAAAACCCTGGCCAAATAGACCACCATTTTGGTGTTGCAATCTACAAGATTGAATCGACCTATTGAAATTATGCACCGTCACATATGGGCTGTTGTTAATATATTTACAAGTGCTGCAAAACCCACATTTTTTCATCATGCATTGTTTATAAGGGCGATCTAAACCTACACTCTCCATAATTTCTTTTAAGTTTCTGCCCCTACTAAAAATAAATGATGGTAAGACACCCAATACAGTAGTGGTCTCCGTTGAAATTGCCCCTGCCCATTTTCCTGGACAGTATGTATGATATTGGTGCTGTCCTCATTGAGGGCAAAATCATTGAATGACCAACCTTGTTCACTTTATCCTGACTGTTAGTGACTGATAACCCTGCTGTCAAGATGGGTTTGTAGATATTTTCTCTCTTCACTACAATTTCCTCCCTGGTCCTATTAAGAACATCAAGGGGTATCCTCTCTTTGTAGCATGTTAATCAACATAACCATTTCTTTCTCAAATAAGTTGTTGTCACAATTAGTCTGAAAGTCTCACCATCTGTCCCTTTAAATGTTCTTTTTGGAAATAAGGGTGACAACTTTCAAAATAGAAAGGAATTTGAATATGTTTTGGAAATACTGGCTCTAATTGTATATTATATGTCCTTAAAAAAAATTTTTAGGGTTTAAACAAATTCCCATATCTTATACAAACCCTTCCAGAAAATAATATATCGCCTAAAAAACTTTAAAACAATATCTTTTCAACCCTGCAGGTATCAATAATTCCCTTTCAAAAATTCTATTAACCAAATTGCATAAATGGGGTAAAATTCACCATAGCCACACCTGTGTTTTGGGTCTAAAATCGCATCAAATGGGGACATTTGGCCAAGAACCATTGTAATGGCCTCAACAGTTTACTGTATGGGGGTGTTGTTAGACCAAATTTCTAAAAGGTGCTCAAACCTATTTCATTGGGAAAGTAACTGCAAAAATTAATGAATCATGTCAAACAATATTTTCATCCATACAGAAATTTAAATAAATTAAGAATGTCATGAGTCCTAAAATAGTTTGGGGTACCTAACAATTTTCCTTTAAATGATAATCTAAAAGAGGCCAGAGTTTCTGTTTGGGACCTTTAAGAAAGATTCCTTAAAGAAATCAAGGGTTGACCAAGATTTGTGTTTTGTTTTCCAAATATGGAGGAAAAGGGCAGGTGATTACCATAAGGATTTGAAATTCAACCTTTTTAATTACTAAATAAGGGAAGAGGTGAATTTCTTGATATTTTGTTATGGTAAACCTTTCATAAAATTTATACAACAACTTATTTGAGAAAAAATATTTTGTTGGTGAACTTGCTACAAAAATAGTATACTGATGTTCTGAGAAAGACCAGGGAGGAAATTGTAGTGAAAGAGAAAAACCCTATGTTCAATAGGGATCAGGGAGGAAAGTAGGAAAAGTGAACTATTGTCATTCAATTTGCCATCAGGGACAGCCCCTAATATCATATAAAGTCCAGGTTGGATGGCAATGATTTTCCATCATGGGGACCCAATATCATACATTACTCAGTATATTGGAAGGACAATTTCAACGGAGACCATACTGTTGGGTTTTTACCATCATTTATTTTAAGATGATGAAATTAAAATTTGGAGACCTGTAATTTAACCCTATAAACATGCTGATGAAAAATTTATGGTTTTGCAGCCTGTAAATATATTCAACACCATGGTGGTCATATTTCAATGGTATTCATTTCCGTTTGTAGATTGCAACCCCAAAATGGGCTATTTGGCCGTTGTTTAAGTGCATTTCCCTCATGGGTAAAACCACGATTGCACTAGAATCAGGGATTTTAAAGGGACTCAGGAAATTATTTAAAAATTCCCATAGCAGGAATAGGGATTGAGAGATTTTTGTTTTATTATTGTGAATTCATATAATGCAAAATCGGAATAAATCTTGAGTCAGGGTTGTGAACTAAGACTCAAGTTCAAACCACCAGGAAAAATGAAATGATTTTCATTTTAAAATTTGAAGCTCAGTTTAGTATGATATTTAATTTGAATTATTTATTTCATTTTAGAAATTTTGAAAATATATATGTATAGTTTACCTATTATTTTATATCTTTTTAAACAATTGTTTGTTATCATTTACTTGATGTTTAATCTTATATATCTTGTTGGACCAAAGATGTGTGCATTACCTTGATTACTCAAAATATTTGTGTAAAGTAACTCTGGCCCTGAGAAGGGGCAATAGCTTAGTTACTAATACTTTTGCTACTAATAGACGCTGGTTGACGACCCATGGTTGTTTTGCTTACTTTTGATGAAAACAGAGGGTGACAGCACTGGTATTTTTGTTAAAAATGCTTATCTCTCAGAAGCTGACACTCTTTTAAAGGTTTAAAAAAAGTTAAAAAATTTACTTTGGAAACTGCATTCCTCTTTCCTGAAACGGAATTTAAAACAATTTTTTGGGAAAACCCGAATTTCCCTTTTTCTAACAACAAAATTCAATTTCT
>NW_025056762.1:0-7149 GCF_019279795.1 Protopterus annectens | reverse complement strand
GCAATTAAAATGTTCATAAAAACACTTCCCCAACTTCCAAACCAGGTCTGGAAGAATTCAGTCAATGGATTTTGTCCTGGTTTTGTCAGTTCAGATACCTTTTGGAGAATCTCGAGGTGACTCTCAATTTCGCGCTGATTATCTGGAATAAACGAACAGCACTCCTCTTGGATAAGAGCGCAAGTACCTCCTTTCGCCGCTAGGGTGAAATCGAGCGCCATACGGTTCTGCAACACTACTGTTCTCATTGCCGTCAATTCATCCGTCACCAATTCTAACGCAGAAAAAGTTGCATTACTCAAGAGTCTCTAACAGTTTTGACAATTTTCTGAGTTCTCAAATAGATTTTACTGTCCCATATGCTGGAAGAATACCAGCACCAGAAATGACATCATCACCCAAGTCCATATGTGATAGCCCCTTGCTGCTACTGTGGGCTAAATCGTGATGATAGATCCAGGATGCATCAATGTTACCTATGGGATTAATAGGTTTATTAACAGCACGTACATTTCGTATTTTACCTTGGGGTAGTGTAGATACATGTCTTATTGCTGGTACCAAATAACCTAAAAAACAACTACCAGACCAACTTTCTGGTAACCACTTATATGCCTTTCTTCCACAGACAAAGTAGCAATCCTCTACCTTAATGGTAATATTGACAGGATTAAATGTTTCCGAATCGCCTAAAATAATAAATAATACACAGACTTCATTTTCTGAAAGAAATTAGGATCTCTTCAAGTCTCTTTATAGGGTAAAGTTGTTACACAACCTGAGTGTATCTGTGTACACTTATGAATTATGTTGTATTACATTGGCTCCACCCAACTTTATTTTACCAAGTTTTGAAAGCATACAGTTCCATTTTGACGACCCATGAAGGCAAGCTATTTTATTCTTTAGGTAACATTTGAAGTTCAAATATTAAATTGTCCATGTTTCATTAGCCCCCAAAGGGACCGTACTCAACATTAACCCCTCATGTACAGTAGGAATAGCAGTGCATACCCAACAATTAGATATATTAAGAGATGAAGCATAAGCATACTTAACAGCCTGGTAGGTATTAAAAGGTGGATGCCAAACTGTGTCTTTCATGTTCCTTTTAGTTCGACTAACAGCATCTGAAAATAAAAATGGCCAAAACAGAAACACAGTAATCACAATGACTGTTAACAAAATTATTGTACAATCTTTCTGTGGGAAAGGCTGCTCCCATGTATTATCATTGTCTCTTTGTCTTCTTTCAGGTACGAAATACTCCATTTCTTCATTCGAAGAAAACTAAAATGGATACACAACTACACAAAAATATTAAAACTAAAAATTGTACTCAAAAATAATTAAATACCACCCCCCTTTGTCACTTCTTAAGGTTCCTCAGGGGGACCTAAATTTTTGTCCAGCTCAAACTGTTTTACCAGTTTACAATGTGTTAAGTGGATCCACGATGTTCGTTCTTTTATTCGAACCGCAGTAGGAGTCGAAATCAGCACTTGATATGGACCTTCCCACTTTGGTGAAGCCCAGTTTTTTCTCTTGATTATCTTGATCCAGATCCAATCTCCAGGCTTAACTTCGAGAATTCTGCTCTTCTGCTGATCTGAAAAGCAATCATTTGTTAGAGGTGTTTTAGTTTTTGTCAGCAATTTTCTCATGTAATCTGCTAACTCCTCACCCCCCTCACGTTCCGCAGGCAATATCCCTTGCCATTGCGGGACGTAATAGGGGCGACCATAAAGGAGTTCAAATGGCGTAATACCTTTGGAGGTAGGTGTGGTCCGCATGGAGAGGAGTGCCAAAGGTAAGCAGGTAATCCAAGACTGATGTGTCTCGGCCATGAGTTTTCGTAACTTACTTTTGAGAATACCATTATGACGTTCGACCAACCCGGCTGACTGCGGATGGTAAGCACAATGGTGTTTAAGGTCAATTTTGAAAACAACAGCCAATTTCTGAATAACTTGATTAACAAAATGAGTGCCATTATCAGAATAGATGCGTACTGGAATTCCAAAATGTGGAATAATATCATTCGTTAGAATTTTTGCCACTGTTGAAGCATCCGGATGAGTGACGGGAAATGCTTCAACCCATTTAGAAAACGCATCAATGATAACTAATACAAACTTTTTCTGCTGTGCAGGGGTAAGTTCAATGAAATCCATACAGATGGTATGAAAGGGATAGGGTGGAACTGGGAAGGTTGCCGGTGCAACACGTATACCACCCTGCCCATGAAAACGAGCACATACAAGACAAGACAGACAAAAACGTTTTGCATATGCTACAAATCCTTTACTCCAAAATACTTGTTGCACTACCTGAACCATAGCTGCTGGACCGTTGTGAGATGGTCCATGAGTAATGAGGGAGGCATAACGAAATAAATTCGTTAGTAAAACGTATTTACCATCTGGTCCTACATAAATCCCTTGCTCATGTGTCACCCCATATCTTATCCATTTTTGATTTTCCTGCTTAGTGCTTAACTCTTGCATAACCCGTAAGGTTTGTAGATTAAGGTTATCTCATGGTTGCAAGTCTGTTTCAAGTGCAAAAGTGGATGTTAGAGCAATTTCCTTGGTGGTCTTATCAGCTAGGGCGTTCCCTAATGTTACCGGATCTTTAGCACTAGTGTGAGCCGTGCATTTGCAAATTGCTAGCCTACTAGGTAGTTAGATAGCCTGTAAAAGATCCAAGATGAGGGTTTTATGCGTGATTTCTTTTCTCGAAGCAGTGACCATTCCCCTATTTTTCCATTGCTGGACAAAGACATGCACCATAGAAAAAACATACTGACTATCTGTATAGATAGTGGCTGCTTTACCTTCTGACAAAGCGCATGCCCTGGTCAAAGCAATCAATTCCGCTGCTTGTGCGGACAAGTTCCTGGGGAGAGGATTAGCTTCTATGATGTGTGTACCAGTTGTTACTGCATAACCTACTTGGGTGTTACTTATCTCATTCTTATGGACCAACCCATCGACAAATAAGGTCCAGTCAGAACTCGGTAAGGGTTGATCCTTGAGGTCAGGTCTAGGTAAAACATTCGCATGAATCATGTCCAGGCACACATGTGGAGTTCCATCAGCCGGTGTGGGGAGGAGAGTAGCCGGGTTTAGGGTAGTACATCGTTCTATAGTCATGTGAGGTTGAGACAACAAAATAGTCATACACGATAAGTGTCTGCTTGGAGATAGAAAAGTTAACTTATCCTGCAGCAGAATCACTGCTACCGAATGCGGTACTCGCAAGGTTAGTGGATGAAATAAAATAAGTGTCGCCGAAGCTTGAATGGCCAATGCCGCCACCACTGCCTGCACGCAGTGTGGTAATGATCGTGCGACAGCGTCCAATTTACTTGAATAAAAGGCCAGGGGTCTGAGTTTGTCCCCATGCGACTGCAACAGGACGGATGTCATGTATCCGCCTTTACAGTCCACAGTCTGAATAAAAGGTTTGGAATAATCAGGGAAACCTAGAACTGCTGAACTTGCTATCAATTGTTTGATCTGAGTAAACGCTTGAATGGACCTATCCGTCCAAGAAATGGGATCATTTGCCGCCATTGGGAGTGCAAAGATCAGATCCGATAAAGGACCTACTTCCTCAGCATAGTTAGGTATCCAACTACGGCAAAAGTTAGTAATCCCCAAAAATGACATCATTTCCTTTTTTGTGAGGGGCATAGGTGCCTGGAGAATAGCTTCCTTTCTAGTACCATCAAGTTGCCTGCCTTGGTTAGATATTAAATAACCCAAATAGCGTACCTCTAGTTTACAAAATTGTAATTTAAACTTATTTACCTTGTGTCCTTCTTCTGCTAAAAAATGTAGAAGCTGCAGGGAGTCCGTTTTACAGGCAGATTCTGTAGGGGCAGCCAGCAGGATGTCGTCTACGTACAGCAATAGATGGCTTCCATGCTTCGGTGAAAATTGAGCCAGGTTCGCTGACATTTCTTGAGAAAATACAGTAGGACTTTCACAGTAACCTTGAGGTAACCGTGTGTATGTGTAACGTTTGCCCATAAATGTAAAGGCGAACCAAAACCTGCTATCCTCATGTAATGGGATAGAGAAAAATGCATTACTGATATCAATAACTGTAAAATATTGGTCTGTAGGAAGGATATCATTCAGTAGGACAGACGGATCCGGAACTACTGGGGCCCTTGGTACTATGGCTGCATTAACAGCCTGTAAATCCTGTACCATCCTCCAGGTTCCGTCCGGCTTCCTTACTGGAAACAAAGGCGTATTACATGGTGAATCTGCGCATGGGATCAAGACCCCTGCCCGTAGTAATGCTTCAATTACCGGAGAAATTCCTCCTTCTGCTATTTTGCTCAATGGGTACTGTCGTTTGTGCGGTCTATAATCAGATTTAGGTGTGATTTTGACCGCACCTGCTGTTTTCATTAATCCTATATCATGCTGCCCAGTCGACCACAAAGACTGTGGTATAGTCCGCAAATCATTTTCTTCTTGCGTACTCAGCATGAAGTCAGCTGGGCAATGCCCTATCCTTCCTCAAATGTACTGTGGGTCTAGCCTGCGTAACCCAATTCAACTTTTGTACCTGAACCCCCCTGCTTTGTAACTGTTCTTCCGACAAGGTACTCCATTCCGTTACCTTTTTACCTACAGAGACCCAAGCCTGTCCTTCCTCTTTCATTACAGATACATGCGGTGTAAGATTACTCCTAAAAAGAGCTAGCATATCTTTCGTGAGACTGCATGTGGCTGCAGAGTTTCCTAATTTATCCCAGTACAGTTGCTTTAAAACAATCTTCGTGATTTTATATTTAAAAAACAGTGTTTCATATACCGTATCAGGACCTATCAATTTTCTATAGTACATTGTACAGTGCAACTGTTCTGCCTTCACTGGTGGTTGATGACCATACTTACTTAAAGCCAAATTTAGTAAGTCATTTGTTACGCTTTGAGGACCTGTAGAGACCAAATCATTACTGTACCAGTAATGTAAATCTCCCTGTCCTCCTTGCAAAAATGCAGCTTCAAGTTTTACTCGCTTGGCCTGTATACCATGGGCTGTGGGGACTGCTGCTATACCAAAAACATGCATTAGGTCCCTTCCTAACAAATTAACAGGGCAAATATGTGAAATAATTACACGAAACCTAATGGTCTGGTTTGTTTGAGGGTCTGTGAACCACAGCGGTCGAGACAGCGGTTCTTTATAAATCCGTCCATTTGCCGCTTTTACTAATGCATAATCACTCGTGGCTGCATCAAATGGCACAGCAGTATGTTTTAGCAAGGTCCTAGTTGCTCCTGAATCACACAAGAATTCTACTTCTTGTCCTTCAACCTGCAAACTAATCACAGGTTGCACCTCCAGTTGCATAGTTGACGCTAATGCTGTCAAGTTGACAACTTGATATTCTCCATCAGCAGAAAAACTGCTTTGCTCATGTTCCCATCCTGCACATTCCCCTTTGGTCTCTTCGTTCTCCTCCTCATAACCTTCCATAATTTCATCCGGTGGCCCTGGCCACCCTTCCTCACCGTCATATAGTCATGCTGAGGACTGCGCCGGTGCTTGTGAGGCACCCGGTTGTCCCGAGCTACGACAATCTCTTGCAAAATGTCCTTTCTTACCACACTTAAAACATTCCCCCCTCCTTACCCTTCCCTCGTAATCCTCAGAGTGTCCTACATTTCCTCGCCCCCTGCCTCTGCCCCTTCCTCTGCCCCTATTAGGTTGACCTTGCAGCAACATAATCGTGCCATCCGAATTAACCGTGAGGGTCTGTGCTTGTTTCTTCTTTTTATCCGCTATATACTTCTCCACATGCCTAGCATATTCTAACAGTGGTTGTAACCGTGCTGTTCTATGGTCTATCATATGTTTAATAATGAAATTACTAATCGGAGATCTACACCCTTTCAAAAGGCATTCTTTAACTGTTGTTCATATGATGAATCTGCCTCCTGATTAGTGGGCACTTCTATGCCACTATGGTCATTAAAAATAACAGTTAAACGCTGTAAATAATGGTCTACTTTCTCGTCATCAGACTGTACGCATTGATTAATGCGTGTCCAGTCCGCACGTGCCTTCCATTTTTCTGCGACCCGCTCAAGTAACTTTTTAAGTTGCCTCTCAAATTCTGCAGTATCATGACCAAGAGGCTCCCCGTCCTCCGTAAGGGGTTTCCAATCTCCACAGATAAGGTGCCAGTCAGGACCTAAAATCTGTCGGAGTACCTGTTCAATTTCAATACTATTAAGTTTATAACTTATTTGCATACCGTGCATGTCATCTGCAAATTTCTTCATATTGTCTTTTGGGTGGGGGATTCCTTCTACAGCCTTTCTAATGTCTTCTTTAGTCCAGGGGCGGTAAACCAGGATTGTAGGGCCCTGTCCGTCCATTCCTGCCTGTGGGTTTGCTACCTGAATCAAAGGGTATTCGCTCTCACTATCTGGCACCGACTTATCCTTTACTCTCCACTCACCACCCCCTACCTTTCGGTTTCGCAGCTCTAGGAAAGTGCCAGGAGTTTTCTGCAATATTACGGGTTGTAACAGAGAGTAAATGGCGGAGGGGACCTTCTCTTTTTCACTTTCCTGATATTGTGGGGGCCCAGCCGCCCCTCCCTCCTTCCACAAGGTAGGCCGGGGCTGAAGGATTACGATGAATAGGTACGGTGGTTTCGTCATCTTCTTTGTTAACAAAAAACGTGGATTTTGCACTTGAATCATCCTTTGTAGCCATATTTTTACTAAGATATATTTTATTTGCCTCCTCAAGCCATTTTTGTGCCTGTGGAAAACCCACCTTCTTTTGGTCTTTTACTCTACTGCCTGCGTCTCTGCACAGGTCCCTTACCAACCTCTGACATTGGTACTTATCTAATTTTCCTGAAAACTGATACTCCGTCTTCCATTTGTCTAAATATTTTAGATTTTTTGGATGTAATTTAAACATATGTTGTTCATCTTCACTAACTTCAGTTTTTCTGTTGAACAGCAACTATTTCCTGTTCCCATTTCCCTTATTTAAAAGAGAAAATATTCCTTTTTCCTGAGATCTCTACTATCTTTAGAATTTTTACTTAAAGAAGTCTTTTAACAAACAATTGTCCCTTATGACTAGTCCCTTCCTTTTTCC
>NW_025056761.1:0-6676 GCF_019279795.1 Protopterus annectens | reverse complement strand
CTTCTGGCTTTTTACTACTGATTTTCAAAAACAGTAAAAGTATCCAAATTTTTTGTTGCCTTTACTTGATGTTCATTCTCAGTTATATTTCCCAAGCATTGTCAGAAGAACTGCAGCATCTAATTTTGCCTCTGCATCCTCATGTGTATTAAATATCAGACTTTTAAGGTTAACATTTATTTTGTGATATGGAAGCTTTACATCTTCCTCTGGTTACTGCATCTATTATTTTTTTTCTTCCAAAAGGTTTATCCTTGCTTCTGTTGAAGGGATCATTAAGTTTTACATCTTCCCTTTCCCTCCTAAGTGATCTGAATGTGCGGGAAAGCTCTTATTTCGCTAGTTACTACAACAAATAATGTACTTCAAAAAAAGTAGAATTAAAAGTAGAATTAATTTTGTGCAAATCAGTCAGAATTCGTAGTTTTCCATAGCAGATTTAGTCATATATTTATTTATTTTCTAGAGTGTAGCAGATAGCAGGAACAATTCCAGTTGTTTAGAATGCATATGTCTGGGGGGGGGGGGGGTGGCCAAGGATGAACACAGGATAGCAGCAGATTTCTTCAGCTCCACCAATTTCATTACATTGACAGGAATTCATTACATAAAAAATTAATTCTTGAAGTAATTTTCTTTCTAAATATGTTTGTTTTATATAGTTCTTGAACTATATCTAAAAAAGAAAGGAAATCTTAATAATATTCCTGTCAGAAATTACTTTGGAAATTTTCCTGTCAGTTTATCAGTCTGAAATGAGATCCAGTAAGACAAATTCTCAAGACTCCAGCATCAAGAAAGAACTTCAGTCTCTGATAATTATAGTCCAGCAACTTACTGCTAAGATGGATAAAATGGATACTAAAATAGACACTTTCATAGAAAAAACTACAAAACAAATAGACTTATTACATATGGACCTGCAACAACAGAAGATCCAGATGACAGGCATAGAAGAAGCTGTGAATGACATGGAAAATAAATACAAGAAGAGGAAATCAACATTGAGTTTCTGCTGAAACAAAATACACATTTACAAACAAAGCTGGATGACCTGGAAAATAGATCTAGGGCTAACATTAGGATTTTGGACTGCCAGAAAATATTGAAGGTAACAATATTACTTCTTTTTAACAACATGGCTCCTAAAACTTTAGATTTACCAGAAGCATTTCTTTTGGTATCGAAGAGCACATAGATCTATAGCTAATACTAACTCTAACAAAAAATATCCTAGATCAGTTATAGTTAGATTTCTATCATCTTTTTATAAAGAGATGGTTCTTAAATCTGCTTGGGCTAAAGCTCCTGTTAATTTTTAAAGAGACAACTGTGCTTTTGACAATGACTATTCTTCCATGGTAATTGCTAAAAGAAAAGTTTTTCTGCCACTAATGGGAGCTTAAAAAGCACAGTTTAAAACATACCTTCTGTTTCCTGCCAAGCTTAAAATCTTCCTTCCTGATGGTCCTAAGGTCTTCGATGATTTAGACTCTGCTTTACTGCTCGTCAAAAAAAAAGGGATTTTGGAAAAATAGAAGAAATGGAATGGGCTATTTCCCTTAAAAGAGATTGGCAACTGAAGCTTCCTGGAAGACTTCAGAGAAGAAGAAAAACTAAAAACAAATGATTTGTTATATTTTTTTTTCTCTCTCATCATTTTAGTTCATTATTAATTTTTTTAAATAGTTCCTGCATTTCCAGAAAGCCACAAATATTTTGGAAAAGATTTAATCAAAGTTATTCTCTATGTGCAAAGAAATGTTTTGTTTCATAACCAGTCAAAATGCCTGAGGATTTAATGGCAGGCTGTGACTGTTTTTTCTTTTCTAAAAAAGTAAGGTTAGTAATTTGATACATTTTTATTTTTCCCTTTTTTTCCTTTTTTTTTTTTTTTTTTTGTTAAAACAATGACATTTTATTTAGATTATGTAGGGGGAAAGGGGGGGACAGGGAGAGCAGTAATGAAAATATCATTAATAGAATAATAACATATTTATTTCTTGAAAAAGTTTATAAGTTCTTCAAATGCTATTTCTAATTATACTTTCTTGATTATACTGCTTATGCTTGTTTGTAAATAATCTGTCATGCTTTAACTAATAATAATCAGAACTAAATAAGAGTAAATAATATGTTTTATTTTTAACTCTATTAATATAAACAGTAAGTAACATTCCATTGTATATACTTTTTACAGCTTTCTCTTACATTTTTTTTATTTCTCCTCCCTTTTATTTTCTTTCTCTTTTCTTTTTTTTAAATATATAGAAATGCTTTTGACTTTTGGGGGCAGTGAATAAAGATTTTTGAAAATTGAGTTGGGAGAAGAAAAGTTTAGTTTTTTTCTTTTTGGTAATTTTGAGTTTAATTTCACTTGCATAGAGGCTGAAAGATCTGTAAAAAACATTGTGGAGGTTTGTCATGTTTAGATGCATTTACACTGCTAAATGAATGTTTGTCACTAGTTTTTAATAAGTTTCCGCCAAAATGTTAAGAGAGACAATCTGGGATGTGGGCTGTCTCATGCACAGTGTCCTTTGACCCCAGAATCTTCAAATCACAGAATTCTCCCGAGAAACTGAAAGCAGTTAGGCATTGACAAGGATCACACTGAAAACCACAGATTCAGGAAAATACTCTGTTCATAAAATATGTCAGTTATAATGAGTTTAAATGATGTAGTTTCTTTTGTAAGTAAATGTCTTATTTTAGAAGGCATAAAAATGAAACATTTATTTAAATGTTTTTGAAAATCTACTTAAAATAATAATCTTTTTAAAAATTGTGTTCCAAACATATACTTTACTATAACTCATTTAATTCATCTGATTGACAAGCATAAATAATCTTTTTAACTCTATTCTGGAAGAAATGTCATGTGATATATTTTAAAGCAGTAGGTTAAAGATTGTAAAATCTGGTTACCTATGTGTTTGCTGTGCATTATTTTGTATAAAGCAGACAGATTTATTCTAGGGGCAGCAAGTAGGATAGTGCCCCGACACAACTCAGTGAGATCAGAAAATATATATATATATATATATATATATATATTTTTGTGTGTGTGTGTGTGTGTGTGTGTGTGTTATGTATGTGTGTGTGTGAGTGTGATTTTTTTTCTAGAATCTGCATAACTATCCCAAAATGATTTATAATAATTTTATGAATTCAATATTTTTCCCTATTGACAAAATGAATTCCCCCACTTTTAATTAGTTTCCCCCCAAAATGTTAAGGGGGACAATCTTGGATGTGGGCTTCTCATGCACAGTGTCCATGAGTTTTCAAAGCTTCAAATCACAGAATTTTCACAGAGAAACTGAAAGCAGTTAGTATAAACATTGACAAGGTTATCACACTGAAAACCACAGATTCAGGAAAAAACCCATTCATAAAATATGTCAGTTTATGAGTTTAAATGATTGTTTTTTAAAGTAAATATCTTATTTTAGAAGGCATAGAAAATGAAACATTTATTTAAATGTTTTTTAAAATCTAAGTAGCAAAAAATCTGTGTTAAAAAATTGTGTCCCAAACATATACTTTACTATAACTCATTTAATTCATCTGATTGACAAGCATAAATAATCTTATAACTCTATTCTGGAAGAAATGTCATGTGATATATTTTAAAGCAAGGGTTTGCATGATTGTAAAATCTGGGTTTCTAAATGTGTTTGCTGTGCATTATTTTGTATAAAGCAGACAGATTTATTCTAGGGACAGCAAGTAGGATAGTGCTCTAAAAAACACAACTCAGTGAGATCAGAAAAATATATATATATATATATATATATATATATATATATTATGTGTGTGTGTGTGTGTGTGTGTGTGTGTGTATGTATGTATTGTGTATGTTATATATGTGTGTGTGTGTGTGCGTGTTTATGTGTGTATGTGTGTGTGTGAGTGTGTGTGTATTGTGTGTGTGTATATGTATTGTGTGTGTCTTTTTTGTGTGTGATGGCTTTTTTTTTGGTAATAAAATGTTTCTGAGAATCTGCATAACTATGCAATATGATTTATAATAATTTTTATGAATACAATATTTTACTCTATTGACAATAATGAGTCTAAGTAAATGCTCATATACAAACAATTCAAGATTTTTTTGGGAAACTGTTGATAGAATTTGACAGAAAATAGATGCATTTTATGTAATGTTTGACCCAAATTCCCCAAAGTTTTTTTTTTAAAAATAAATTAACAAATATCCTTAAATCTATATTAAATTATTTAAATAAATACAATTTAAAATTACAAACAAAATTTAATGGGAAAAAATTTTTAAAAAATTTATTTAAGTTTAGGAGTTGCTTCTTAAAGGGGGTGTTTCTCTAGAAAGAAGAAAAATAATGACCAAGAAATAAATATATTAAAAAATCCCCCCTACCCCCCCTCTTAAAATGAAAAAAATTAAATATTAAATTTACTCTAAGTAAATTGTGGTTTCAACTGGTGGAGGCATTTAAACCTCCAAATTTACTTGCAAAAATGATTTTTTCACTTTTTGGTACATTCATTTATACAAACAAAATTGAACAAAAAATCCCAATTTAAAGAGATCAAAAATACACCAAATTTAAAGGTCCCAAAAAGGGAAGACTTCTTAACTTGAAAAAATTTGTTAATTTAAATAACCTTTGATAATTTTTTAAATCATTTTAAAAAACTAAAAAAAAATGGAAAAAAAACCCAAAATTAAAAACAAAAAGGGAACATTAATCACATAAAGGGAATATGTTTAAGAAATTCTTAAAAAATTTTAATAAATAAACCACTAATAATAAATATTAAATTAATAATAAAAATATTATTTTATATAAAATATTTTAAAACCTTTAAAAGCTTATAATAAAAAATTTTTAAAAGGGACAATTAAAATTTAAGGGGAAAATTTTCCTTTTAAATTTTGTTACTTGGTTCTTAAATTGAAAATAAAAATTTAGGGGGACCACTTCCTATAATAAATAAAACTGAAAATATAAACAAAAAGGGGAACTTTAAAAAAAGGAATTATTTTAAATTTAAAAAAACCATTTAAAAATTTTGCATTTTAAAAAATTGAATGAAAATAACGAAAAAAAATCTAAAAACCCCCAAAGTCACAAAACTCCAAAATAGGGGGGGTTCTTTATTTCTAACCGTTAAAAGGTTTTTTAATTACAATCATTTAAAACCTTTAATACCATTTAAATTTTTTTTGAATTATCATATAAAAATTTATTAATTTTTTTTTAAAAATTTTAAGAAATTAATTTTAAAAGTTTTAAAAACTTTAAAACCCATTTTTAAGACATAAATAAAAAATTACTTTTTAAAAAAAATTTAAAAATTTACATTCTATTTTGGACAAATATGGGGTATTATATAAGCACTTTAAAATTTTTAATTTAAAATTACATAACTTTTTTTTTAAACATTTAAGAAATATTATACAAGGGGATTGAATCAACACTAATGAAAATCAAAGTTATCTAAAGTTAAAATTTTAGTTTAAAAAGTTTTGTTATTCAAAAACCCCCAAATATTAATGCTTAAAATAAAAAAAAGTTGTAAAAAAAACCTATAAAAAATTTTTTCCTAAAAAAAGTTTTTTTCTAATCCTCTAATGTTTGCCCTTTCCAATTTAACCTAAAACAAACAGGAACCAAAAAAAAATGGGATTTATAACCCCATGAAAAAAACTTTAAAAAAAGTTAAACTTTTGGAAAAAATATTTTTTAACAAATTATTCACAAAAAAAGCAAATAAAAAACCCCGGTAATAGGGTTTATCCAAAATATAAAAATCCTTTTAAAAATTTTTTAATACTGGTTTTTTTATTTCCCAAACTATTAAAACCCCCACTTCAATTTTTTTTATTTCCCTTTTTAAAAACCCTAATAAAATAACTAGATGTTTTCTTTCCCCATTAACTTTTTTTAAAAAGTTTAGGGTTTTTTTCTGAAATTGGAAAATCCTTTAAATAGATCAGAAGGCTTTTTTAAATAAAATATTTTTAAAAAATTAAAAAACAACTTAAGTTTTAAAAAGGAAAAAAAAATTTAAAAACCTTTTTAGCTTATTGGGTTAGAGTTTCTAATTGGGCTTCTTTTACCTTACAAAAAAAAATTTCTCTGTCTTTGAAATTTTTTAATTTTAAAAGGGTTGGTTTAAAAAGGGTAAACATATGTTTCACAAAAATAATTTTAAATAAAAAAAAATGTATTTTACTATTTTATTTATAATAGTTCAATTTTTTAAAAAAAGTCTCATAATTTTAAATAAGAAAATACAACTCAAAATTCAACTTTTAAATTGTTTTTTAAAAATCAAATCTTTTTTCTATGCACTTTATTTGAAAAATGATTTTTTAAAAGTACTTTTAAAATTTTCAATAAAAAAACAAAATTCCTATAATCAAAAAATTTCTATTATATTTTAAAAATATTAAATGGGATAACTTTTTGGGAAAATCTTTAAAGTATTAAACTATTTTTTAAAAAAATTTTAAATACCTTTTTTAAAATTAAAAATTTTTTAATACCTTTATGTTTTTACTATAAAGACAAAATTAAAAATGTAATTTAAGATTTTAATTAATAAAATCTAATTTTTCCCCACAAAAATAATTTTAAAAAACTTCCTAATTTAAATTTTTTATGGGATAAAACCTGGATTGTTAAAA
>NW_025056760.1:0-7336 GCF_019279795.1 Protopterus annectens | reverse complement strand
GATTCAGAGAATTTTTTTTTTGAAAAAATCTAAAAAAAGAAAAATTAACTGCTGAGATAAATTTGTAATGCAGAAGTATACTTTTTCCCCATACCTGTCCAGTAATCTTCCATCCTTGTCAGAAAAAGTAGGTTAGATTAACTAAATCTTGCAGCAAAAGGCGATAACTAGAAGCTGCATGACTTTATGGATCAGATTTGGAATGAGTATATAAAAATTTAAAAGACTAAGGAACTTTAAACAATCTGTCTGCCTTTTTAGGGGCAGCAGGCTAACTAGCAGGATAACTGCATTCAGTAGCACACACATCATCCTATGAAAGTGACAACCTCAGGAAGGACAGGAAGAAGATTCTGGAAATTCCATTTGTAAAAGTGCATAGTATTTTCTGAGGGACTGAGAAACTTCAGCATTCTCTTCATACCTCCCAACCATACCGAATTACTCGGTATTTACCGAGTTTTGGGGTCCAAATAAAGGGGTGCCACGATTCCCGATTAGCACCCCTTCATTTCCGATTTTTGCTTCATTTTTTAATTTTTTGGTAAAAAAATGGCGCTGTCGGTGGCGTGCATGATGTGCTTGCTGATGGCGTCAGCGCCGTCAGGGCTTACCAGCCAGTCGGGAATTGAGCTCAAGGAGCTCCGTCATTATTTCCTGACTAAATGCGGCGAAAGATACCAGCGAAGCGAGAAAACCAGAGCAGCAACAACAACAGTGTACCGGCTTACTATGGCAGTAATACTCACTCCTCCAGTCTTAGTTGCTCATTTTATTTTTTCCAAGCGGATGTGAGCACTTCGCCCGAATTAGTCGCGAGCACACTGAGCAGGAATACAAGTTTGGTTTTAGCAGGCAGCCTTGGCGGAGTAAAGCGATGAGATGGCTCAGATGGATGAAACGCACTTTCGGCTGAAAGCTTGACTGGAAAAGAAAGCTTTTCTTCCAGTTAATTACGGATCTGGAGTCTGGAAGTGAAGAATAAAGCAAGGTAATTAAACCAATGTTAGATTGAATCCAGTTACGCAATGCTTGAAAAAGGATCACAGTGCGTTTTTATCAAGAATGCAGAAGTAAAGCTGACTTAGTAGTGAATAGCTTCCAATAACATCTCGCGGGTTCTCTAACTGCAGTGGGAATTGAATGAATCTACAGAATTGCAGGGAATTAATTCAGAGTATAATAAATAAATACAAACAAAAGGGAAAAATAAGAGAAACTTTAGGCAGCATTTTTGGTGGAAAAGGAGTTCCTGCACACTCCCAGCCTTAAATAAAAAAAGATGCCATGCAAGTACTTGCCAGGAAATGAGAAATAGGTCTTACCAATATCTCGCCTTTGCTATGTATGCAGGATAACAAACCATTCATTCACAAACTGATGACTCCAAATCAATATATTCAGTCGCTTGCAGTTGTAGAAACACAGATTCAATCAAAAAGCACTTTTAAAATGACTGCAGATTTGAAATGAGCTTATGTGGGTTGATGGAGTAAGGTATCAGTGGAACATATATGCCATTATATTTCAATACGAGTATCTAATGTGCTATAGCCGATTGTACTTTAGTTTCCATTAAAACTAAGGAAATCTCACTTCAAGGGCAAATAAAACAGCAGGTTTTTAGACAAGGGTGAGGCAGGGATCCAGTACAATCCTATCTTGGTTGTAACAGAAGTAAAGTAGTTCTGAAAAGAATTTTAGAAGCTAGAGTACCTGTTGTGGAATAAAAACAATATTCAATGCAGAATCACTATTCCAGGAAAAGTCATGTAAGTGGTCTAAAGGAGTTCCTTTCCCCAAGTCTTGTGTTTGGTGGTAAAATATATGTTTTTAAAAGACAGTATTACAACTGAGGTGGGGAATTGAACAAATATATTCTGGTATAAAAATACAGAAGCAGCCCACAAGCGAAAAGCTCTGATAAAGAAAAATAATAATTATAAAGGGAAGAACATTGGGCAGAAATTATGGAATATGAGTGGTACAAGGGAATGGAAAATAATGTGAAAATAACATTGACACAAAACTCATTCAAGAGGAAGGAAAAACCAACAACAAATAAAGTGCCTGGCTGAAGATGTAACTAACCTGGTGACCAAACAGGCGTGTGAAAGGGAATGAATTAATCACTCGCTTTTAAATACACACCTGGCTTGTAAAAAATATTATTTATTAAATGGAGACTAGGTACAACAAGTTGCAATCAATTAATAATACCAGAAATTTGAGTTTCAGGCATCCACCTTACAATTGTTCAGAAAAATGCGTATGCTCATGCAGAGTCTTTCTGGTTTAAAATAACGTTTTCAGTGAAATAGAGTAATAAATAGGAACAAAACAAAAAGAAACAAAGGCAAAACAGCAGGTAACTTTTGCAAAAGGAAGTATGTTGTTGTTAATAAATATAATGGCGATAGAAGTAGCCTGAGGAAACTGCAGAACATGTGTGGATTGGAGATTTAATGAGTATAGTCCAAAGGTAGTAACTTACCATACCCTATCCACAAAGGACATCAACTATCATCTGGGTTAATGGGTCATACTGCGTATATACATTAGGGTGAAATCAGTCTAGGGACTGTGAAGAAAGGAAGAGAGGTGAGAGCTACAGATCCTGTAAAATGGGATGAATATGACTGGGGAGGAACCTACTACTGCTGCATAGTAGTTATAATTCTGCTGTAAAATGTACTTTTAGCCCACAATGCATCACTGCTTCTATAGTCTACACTCAATTGCAAAATAAAGTGTATCTATGTTTAATACGACTAAAGACATATTCCTTCAATCACATTTCTGCCTTTTCTGGGAAGTGCATTAGTTACACAATGCCTTTGCAACTTCACCTTTCTGGGAATGATGCATTAGTCACACAGCACTTCTGCTGTGATGACAGCAACGATGTTTTAACCTTAACAATTGCAGCATCATTGTGTTTGACCATAGGATATTACTGTTTGCCTTTTGAATGTGTTATACAATTGCTTCGTGCATGTAATAACTACTTGTCCATGATGTTTAGTTACAGTTGATGCTTACCATCTGTTGTCTTCTCCTTTCCAGTTGCTTCAGTAATTTGCTCATACAATGAAACTTAATTTAATTGTACTGCTTACAGAACTTAAATATATCTTTTTACTTTATCTCTCCCAGTTATTCTTCATATTGGTTGGGCTACCCAAATAGATGTGAATATGTGCTGAATGACTAGCACTTGGATAATAGTAAGGAATGACAATTATGACAGTAATCTTTTATGGCTTGGTTTAAAAATAGCTTTATAAATGAATTAGTGAAGGTTTATGAATGGATCTGAATTTTGCCCAGTACAGAAAAAGTACACCCAAAGACCATTTAGTTAGAACATTACATAGATCTTGTAGCTGCTTAAAAATGTGACAGACTGTTTTCGGAATTTATAGATAGCTTGCATAGTGTGCAAAGCTACCCATCTAACTTTCATGCAATTCTAGGGTCTCATGATTTATAGTCATTTTGCTTCTGTGTTGCACAGCTGTGCTGTAAAGAAGCAGAAAGGGGGTTTGAAGCTGCATGTAAGTAGTTAAAGTAGTCTGTGTGTTTCAATGTTGTTTCAATAAATGTGAGTTTCAAGGACAGAGAAGTTTTAATGCCCAAGTCTGTTTTTAAGATTTATGTGACAGTGTTGCTTTGTTTAGCAGATCTCTATTGGTGTTTGTGCATTGGGCCATAAAATGTAGAAATAAAATCCAAGTCATTGTATTACTAAAGCAGTATGCACACATTAGTGTTTATGGTAAATGGGGCAAAATAGCCAGGTAATGGGACATTGGAATGGCTGCAGGGGGACTCTGGTGCCGCATTTTGGTTGTCTGTTCCTCAGTTTGCATTTGAAAGTTGGTATCCCACAATTCCATTGGAGTGGGTGGGGTTACATCATTATGTATGCAAATTGTATGTTAATCAGCGTACAGATTTGTACCTATTTTTCACGGGTCTTGTCCAGATTTTTGATGTTTCCAGGTTGAGAGGTATGATTCTCTTACTGAAAATACTGGTACATTCTAGAAATAGTCTCAATGAAAGAAACTATGTTACTGGGAGAATCAGATACCTTGTTCTCTGAATCTAAATCAGAAATCTGAGGTGAAAACCCTGCATCTTTCCCTTCATCTTCCTCTCCAGATTCAGAATTTTGAAACTATTCAAGAAAAGAGGTATTCCTTTTATCAGCAACCACATTATAAGAAGGTTCAATAGCCTGAATTAGACCCTGAACCACATCTAATAAACTAATCCTGTCCAGGGAAATTTGAGCAGGAGCAGTTACGTGTTTAGTTTTCTTCTTTTTGGCAGGAAAAGTGGGGTCAACAGGGTTGTTAATGGCAGCTGTCCCAAGAATATGCATTATATTCTGACCAAACAGGGAGGACTTCCCTGCCCCTTCTCCCAGAATCAATAGTGGCTCTCCCTTGCTCATTGAGGGAATCCCACAACCACACAGGATGTGGTTACCCCCTGGTCCATAGTAGCTATAGTGATCTGGGACAAAAGATGAGATGTCTGATGAACCAACTTCAGGCATAGTACAGTCACCTACCTGCAGCTCAGGAAAACAGCTAGCATGCTTTGGTAGAAAAGGCTGTTTGCTTAACATTTTTTTTTTGTGACTGGAAGAATGATCAACCCTGGGACTAGTAGTATGTTCCACGGTCAAGCCAAAAATGGTCCCTTTTCATAGGGAAAACAATTAGTACAGGCCAGTAAAAAAAATAAAGATTTAAAAAGTCACTTTTTCCCAATAAAAAAAAAGTAAAAAGCACTTTAATATACTTTGACAGACCCCGAAGTAAAACAGACACATTTTTTTCACAGAGAAAAATAGTTTTCAGTTGTTTTAGCAACTTTTAAACCAAAAGGAAAACAGTGCACACCCGAATTAAAGTACAATCAAGTCTCAAGATATTCCATAAAAACACAAACTCCCAGACAAAAAATAATTTTCCTAACCAGGAAAGTACAATTAAACAATAAATATTTAAAAATGGAAGATTCTTCCATAAAGGGAACTTATCTGCCTGGCAGTGGAACAGCACAAGTCGACCATCATTCCTTATAAGCCCTCAGAGCAGCACCTTCTCCAGTGGCAGGACAGCTGTGATTGGCTTGATGCTCAATATTCTCCTTTTAGAAAGCTCAGCTCATGCTGTCTAATGGTCTTAGTGTGTGGAAGTTGCCCTGAAGCTTTGGAAGCTGGCTGGCTGCTATAAACTGGGCAGGATATAACCACATAGCTAATGCTACTATGGCAGTGATCAATATGATGAAAATCTGATCATAGCCATGCAATCCTTATTATTTTGTTAGGCATTACCGGAGGGAAGACATATGGAAGCTTTATATGACTCCATTAAAATAATTGATGTATCTGAGGGAAGGTTCTTCTACAAATGCTTATGGCTATCAGGGACCTTATAGTACCTGTATGACTATACAGGCAGAAGAGGTTAAGATTCTAGAACAAAACAGTCAGACAGAATGTATCTTCCAAATCCTCAAAGTCTGGGATGATAACAGAGGGATTGAGAATATCCATGTGCAAAAGGTTGTAATATATTTTCTGAGTTTCAGAAACTTGTTTAACTTCCTAATTAAAATGCTGTGTCATTTTAGTCATTTTAGAAATGGTATCACTACTCAGCAACAGCTCCTCGTGGTCCTGCAGAGTGGTGCTAGCAGCAGAGAATCGAAAAAAGCGACTACTTTCAAGATATAAGTATATTTTTGCTGTTTCTACCTGTGCAACCTTCCTTTCATGCTGAAAACGAAGTTAAACTGCTAATTTAACTGTATTTAGCATTTTTTTATTACCTGCACTTAAGTTAAAGTTTGTTTGTTTAAATTAACTGTTGAGGCTGCCCACTCAAGTGCGCTAGCCTGTGCATTTAATATACTGTTGTTTCCCCGCATTTTCCTGTTGTTTTCTTGAAAAAATAAAAAAAACAAAAAAAATATCCTTGTTTCCTGCCTTTCCTTGGCTAGAATAGTTCCCTATACAGGCTTTGCTGTATTCTGGACTTTGGGGTAGTTCCTGTGTTGCCTATTACCTTACTTGGATAGAAGGAAGTTTCTTTGCTCACCAGTGGGAGTGGAGAGCCTTGAACAGCCTATCTCTCCCTAAAGGAGTGACCTCAGCACAAGAATCTAGTAGTAATTGGTCGTTTTGGACCATTTCTAGCTCTTTGAAGTTCCCTGCATAAAAATCCGCCTGTGAGCATTTTTTTTTCACTTATACTACTCAGCAACAGCTCCTCGTGGTCCTGCAGAGTGGTGCTAGCAGCAGAGAATCGAAAAAAGCGACTACTTTCAAGATATAAGTATATTTTTGCTGTTTCTACCTGTGTGACCTTCCTTTCTTGCTGAAAACGAAGTTAAACTGCTAATTTAACTGTATTTAGTGTTTTTTATTACCTGCACTTAAGTTAAAGTTTATTTGTTTAAATTAACTGTTGAGGCTGCCCACTCAAGTGCGCTAGCCTGTGCATTTAATATACTGTTGTTTTCCTGCATTTTCCTGTTGTTTTCTTGAAAAAAACAAAAAACAAAAAAAAATATCCTTGTTTCCTTGGCTAGAATAGTCCCCTATACAGGCTTTGCTATATTCTGGACTTTGGGATAGTTCCTGTGTTGCCATTACCTTACTTGGATAGAAGGAAGTTCTTTGCTCATCAGTGGGAGTGGGGAGACTTGAGCAGTCTATCTGTCCCTAAAGGAGTGACCTCAGCACAAGAATCTAGTAGTAATTGGTAGTTTTGGACCATTTCTAGCTCTTTGAAGTTCCCTGCATAAAAATCCACCTGTGAGCATTTTTTTCACTTATACTACTCAACAACAGCTCCTCGTGTTCCTGCAGAGTGGTGCTAGCAGCAGAGAATCGAAAAAAGTGACTACTTTCAAGATATAAGTATATTTTTGTTGTTTCTACCTGTGTGACCTTCCTTTCTTGCTCAAAACGAAGTTAAACTGCTAATTTAACTGTATTTAGCATTTTTTTATTACCTGCACTTAAGTTAAAGTTTGTTTGTTTAAATTAATTGTTGAGTCTTCCCACTCAAGTGCGCTAGCCTGTGCATTTAATATACTGTTATTTTCCTGCATTTTCCTGTTGTTTTTGAAAAAACAAAACAAATAAATATCCTTGTTTCCCGCTCAAATTTCTTGGCTTTAGAATAGTCCCTATACAGGCTTTGCTGTATTCTGGACTTTAGGATAGTTCCTGTGTTGCCCATTACCTTCTGCACTTGGATAGAAAGGAAGTTCTTTTGCTCACCAGTGGGAGTGGGGAGCCTTGCAG